>NC_140588.1:1034977753-1035165253 GCF_964204655.1 Triturus cristatus
GAACTCAAATAAAGCCCGAGAAAACGTATTAGTTAAGGAAGGTATCCGAGTAAAAACAGAACAAGTAGACAGACAACGAAACACTCTTATGAATGGTATGTATCCTCTTTTGGCCGAAGGTTTACCTAAGGCCATCCCGGAAATACCGAAAGATTTGCCACCCCCATTACTCCCGATTAAAGCACATCCCAAGACCGCAAAAGATATTTTCCTTTCCTCCTATTTAGACGATGTAGCTCCCGAATATGTTAATGCTCCACCACACACGTCACCTGTCGATGGTGCTCAACCCCGAGATCATCCGCCCCCAACTCCGCAACCACAAACTCCTCCGCACAATCCAACTTTTCCTGCATCCACAGTTTCTACCTTACATCCCACAAATCCTTTTATGCCTAGCACCTCAGAAGGTGCGACAGGAGGTGCGGCAGCAATTTTCGCCACGCCACCATTACAAAGTAAATCGTCTCTTAGAGATTTAGCAAACCAACGTACACCCCAAATAGCAACGTCCGACATGTTTAAAGAACATCTTGTAGATTGTAGATATGATCCAGTGCCCGGTAAAAATGACAGAATGCTGCTATCATCACTACGTATACGACGAGCTTCAATGTATTTAACGACACTACCAGGAATGATTAAACATTTAGACAATATATATCGCTTTGTCCAAACAGGGCAAGGCCCTGAAAGTATTGACGAAGCCATGGAATACCAAAAAGTGGACATACAGAGACTACTGTTACGCTTCTTCATAAACTGCTTGATCAGAGGCAGAGATAGGTCCGAGGTAGACCAGGATGAAATGCAAGTACTTACCAGATGGGGTCAGAATATATCAGAGGGAAAACATGATAAACAGACATGTATAATAGCTATGTGCCGAAAGATCCGCAAAGAAGTAGAACGAATACATAAAGCCAGACTGGAGGCAGACAAAACTGAATCAGAGGGAGAGGAGGAGGAAGAATCAGAAATGCCCACAGGACAATTAGAAACGATAGCTTATGTAGGTAGGGGAAGACCTTGTAACAATACCAGATACTTTAATGATCCAATACGTCCGATACGTCCAGAATGCAACAGACATTTTCAAGCCCCTATGTTAAATGCAAGGTCCCCTGAATACCTATTCCAGGCTGCTGATAAATTACTCCGAGACCGAAGGGGGTATCACATGCTCGATTCTATGGATGAACAAGAATTAGCCAGGTCAGCAGTACAATGGGCTGACAGTTCTGAAAAATACAGTGATGATGCGCTAGCACATACGTTTTTGAACCTTACCCCAGACGAACAGCGTTTAGCTGGTATATACATGATACAACACCTCCTTATATTATATAGAAGCCAACACTCCGATCCTGGTCCCCTACCTGATATACTGATAGAATTACTCACGAATAAATGGAGAGGTTCAGGTACTGATTTAATTAAAGAAATCCTAGACTATCGACACCAGTACATTGTCTTCGTATGCCCAGAACATGTTTCAGTTCCCCCCAAGTTGGAAAGAAAAACGTATCACATAGACAGACAGAATCCCTTACGCGAAGTGCACCCAATCAGAGGTGATGACAATAATTTTAAACGCGTGTTTGTGTACGCGCCCATAACCAAAATTGAATTATTAGAAATGAAGAAAGTAGTACCCAGCCATGACAAAGATCCAGCAGGTTTCCACCGTGAAATAAAAGACATGTTACTCATGGGAGAGTATACTTATCCTGACATTATGAAAATATTGAAAGTTTTATTGCCTGCCGGTATTTACGAGAAACTCAAAGAAAAGGAATGGGAGGTGGGAGACCAAAAGATAGATTGGACAGCATTAGAAAACGAAGAAAAGGCCCGAGCTGCAGGTTCAGGGCTTGGGGAAAAGACTACAGCATTACCAGGATTATTAGTGCAGGTACTACCACGTTTATTAACTACGAAAAAGGAAGACTGGGGTGCAATTTCAGCCTGTAAACAAAAACAAGATGAAGACACTAGTGATTTCTATTCCCGATTTGAAAAATGTTTTGGTATTAATAGTGGCATAAAAGCAAGTAGTGAGTCGTATCCACATCTGTTTGTGACAAAATTAGTTGAGAATTCCCTGCCCCAAGTTAAGAGTAGAGTACTGAAATTCGAGAGTACTTGGCAAGGTAACACACCGTCACAGATGTTACAAATGTTACAATATCATCACAATAGAATTAGAGAAGAACAAGAACATGAACAAAGGCGTATGAAAGACACGAAAATGAAAATGCTCGTTGCTCAGTCAGTTCCAGCTGACGGTCATAAAAAGGGTACGATGCAGTCCAATGATTCAGCGGGTCCTGTTAGAGGGACAAGCAACTATTGTAAACAGCCAGGTCATTATATACACGATTGCGCAGTTCTGAAACATAATATCTCTACGGGTATAACGAAGGAGAGACCACGTCCGCCTAGACAGGATCAGATCCAACAACAAGTACCTCAGCATGCGCAACCTATGCCAGTTCCACAACAGACCGCACCAGAACCGCAACAACAGCCACAGCCTATTGCTGCAACACAAAACACGACACAACAGATGTACCAGTATGCACAAAATGACTATCCAGAGTATCAGCGCTACACATGAAATAGCCTAGAGAGGGAAGTTGGCCTACCCCTTATTGAGGTTCCCGTAGATCAAGAAGGTCCTTACGTACAGAGTCAAGTATTAGGGAAAGACAGAAAGTTTCTACTCGATACAGGGGCAAGCAGAACCACTATCAGTCACAGCGAAGTCCCAGGGGCACCCCTTTCAGGCTCACAAAATATTTCCCTTGGTTTTTCAGGAAAGCCCACTATTAACGAAGTATCACAACTGCTTGCATTCACAGTCGGTCCATTAACACGGACTACAGATCTATTGCTTACAAAATCATGTCCAGAAAACTTGTTAGGTATAAAAACATTGAAGGCTCTAGGAGCTGTAATATGTTGTTCTCCGGAAGGAGTACGACTATTTTTGCGTGACTTTAAAGGTCACTACGTGTCTAGAGACATGGATCATCGGTTACAGAATCTACCTGCACATTTATGGGCGCAAGGCCCCACTGATGTAGGTTGTATGCACATTACACCATATCGAGTCACACTCAAAACAGGAGTAGTACTACCACGAATGCGACAATACAAGTTACCCCCAGATGCTGTTGTGGCTTTACTGCAAATCATTGACGAGCTCATTGCACAAGGAGTGGTTGTAGAAACGGACTCCAATGTGTGTAATTCCCCGATAATTCCGATTCTTAAACGAACAGATCCAAAAGCACCACCAGTATATCGATTAGTTATTGATCTGCGAGAATTAAATAAATGCATTGTACCACAATACCCCGTGGTCCCAGATATCTCTTCATTGCTAACAGCCATAGATTCAGAAGCAACGTTCTTTACTGTAATTGATCTCAAGAACGCTTTCTTTAGCGTCCCAATCGATCCGGAAAGCCAATATTTGTTCGGATTCAGTTTAAATGGACGAAGTTTTAAATTCGCACGCGCACCTCAAGGATTCACAGAAAGCCCCAGCATCTATAGCCAAGCACTGAAAAGAGAACTTGACAGTATCCACATGCCAGCTAACACTGCTTTGCTTCAATACGTTGATGATCTGCTGATCACCGCCCGAAGCGAACCTGAATGTGAAAAAGCATCACTGACGGTTTTACATTTCTTAGCCGACAAGGGGCACAAAGTGTCCCCTTCAAAGCTGCAATTCTGTGTCCAGCAAGTTGTGTACCTTGGGCACTTGCTGTCCAAGGGGGGAAGACAGCTTACACCCGACCGTATCCAGTTAATTGTTAACATGCCGCCACCCAAGACACAAAAGGAGGTACGGGCATTCATAGGCCTCACTTCGTACTGTAGGCAGTGGATCCCTCAATATGCATTTCTAGCAAAACCACTCATTCAGTTGACAACACAGGAGGCAGCGACATCGACTGTCCTCCCTTGGACTCAGGAACATACACAAGCTTTTGAAAGCTTAAAGAAAGCTTTATGCCAAGCACCTGTTTTAGCAACACCATGTTACAGCAAACGTTTTACACTTTTTGTTACAGAACGTGAAGGTACTGCTTTGTCAGTACTCACGCAGGAACAAGCAGGATCACACAAGCCATGTGCTTATTTTTCTAGTACATTAGATCCCGTAGCTCAGGCTCTTCCTGCGTGCCTGAAATCAGTCGCAGCAACACCTTTAGCAATCAGACAAAGCGATGCCATAGTGTTAGGACATCAATTAACAGTACAAGTACCACACGCAGTAGAGGTTCTCTTGAACCGGACCCAAACACAACACTTGACTATAGCAAGACTGACGGGTTATGAATTGACATTGTTCCAGCCACACATAGAAATCAGACGTTGTAGTACATTAAATCCTGCCACACTTTTGCCATTAAGTGGAACAGACCCATTGGCACATGATTGTATTGAAGTCATTACTATTACGACAAAACCCAGACAAGACTTGACAGATATTCCATTATCAGATCCAGACCTAACATTGTATGTAGATGGTTCATGCATGAGAACAAGTACAGGAGAGTTAGTGGCCGCTTATGCAGTCACAACAGACACTGAAATTATTGAAACAAATTGTATCGATACCTTGTCAGCTCAAGCAGCAGAGCTCATCGCTCTGACACAAGCCTGTATTCAAGCCAAAAATAAGAAAGTCAACATATACACAGATTCACGTTATGCATTCGGAGTCGTCCATGACTTCGGCGTGCTTTGGCGAGAGAGAGGTTATTTAACTTCTCACGGTGCCCACATCCAGCACGGTCCCCTTATTCAAGCTCTGTTAGATGCAATACATCTGCCGACTGCAATATCGATTATGAAGTGTAAAGCCCATACAAAAGTGACTGATATTATTTCTCAGGGTAACGACCTAGCTGACAGAACAGCTAAACAGACTGCTCAGAATCAGACTCATACAACTGACACGACAAAGACAATAGTTCCGACATCAACACACTGCATGACAGTTAAGGATCCCGCCCTTGATGTAATTGACATACAAACACATGCTACACCAGAAGAAATAAAGAGATGGACTGAATTAGGAGGGATCCAAACGGATCAAGGATGGATGACGAAGGGAAAATCTATATGGTTTCTCCCCGACTCAATGGTTCAAGTCATCATTAACACAATACATAGTCCAGCGCACCTAGGAGAGAAAGCTATGCTAGACAGTATTCAACACATTTGGTTCAATAAACACTTGCGAGCAGCAGCTAAACAGAAAGTACGTACCTGCATGATTTGTTGTCAGTTCAATCCAGGAAAAGGCGTACCTGTAGAACAGGGTGGATTTCAACCCCCCGATCACCCTTTTGAAGTCCTCCAGATGGATTATATCCAGATGGAACGATGTCGAGGATTCAAATATGTCCTCGTAGTTGTATGCGCTCTTTCCCGGTGGACAGAGGCGTATCCCGTCTCAGATTACACTGCCCCGACTACTGCCAAACAGTTAGTTCGAGAATTCTTCCCACGGTATGGTTTGCCCCGTGTTGTGTACTCAGATAATGGCCAGCCATTCTCATCCGAGCTAATGAAACATGTTTCACTTTTGTTAGGCTATCAATGGAAATTCCACTGTGTCCGACATCCCGAGGCAGCAGGTCTCGTGGAGCGGCATAATCAAACTTTGAAAATTAGACTGTCCAAAGTATGTAGAGAAAAAGGTGTCGACTGGATAGTAGCTTTACCAGTTGCGCTCTTTTACATGAGAATGGTAGCACACTCTCGAACAGGGCTATCCCCGTATGAGGTGATCTTCGGTAGACCACCAAATATGTGGGGAACGCCTATACCTCGTAAAATCACTGATGTTGATTGTAATATGCTGACAGATTACCTGGCTTCCTTGATGTCTGCACTACAATCTTGTCGTTCACAGGTAGCTGCAGCTTTTCCCGATAACACTGAGGTGAAGCCCCATGACGTGGTTCCGGGAGATCTTGTACTTATAAGGAACTTCGACAGAAGGAACCCGCTGGAGCCTCGCTGGCAGTCGCCTAAACTCGTCTTATTGACCACCAGGACAGCCGTGAAGATTGAGGGACGTAAAGGGTGGTTGCACTCGAGCCATATCAAAAAATTTCATGGACTATCATCCGACTTGAATTTTCAGCCCTGCATTCCCTCACAGACTGACTCAAAACTTCCCCTGGTTGACAAGACAGAAAAAGAAAACTATAAACTGAAACTAAGGTCTAGCAAGTCAGACAATTTGATTGTTTAAGCCCTCTCCAAGGTGAATCGGTTGAATTTGTCTCTGACATGTATCCTCTAGACCGAAATAGAGAGAGAAATAGACAGAAACAGCTCAAGAAACATGCGTACTGTAAATCACTTCGTAGTCACTGCATAGTGACATTGTTAATTATGTTTTTTCTAAGTCTTCTGATTATCATTGCCAGTATATTATTACACATGTATTACCCTATTTCCAAGCGTGCTTTCAATGCTACTGCCGAACATTCTTTTAGCGAATTACCCCCGCATGAGTTGTCCTATAGATTTGCGCTGCGCAACAACACATTCATTAGTATGTTACATCATTCTCATCAGACCAGCAATGCTACAAATTGTTGGATATGTGGCCGACTCCCTCCCTATCAGAAATACAAGGGAGTTCTGCCTCTCTTTCCATATCCATTCACACACAATGGCTCCTGTGGAGCATGGTTTAGTTTGATTAATTCCCTAGATTCAAATTCAGTAGATTATCAAGACAACTGGGTTTGGGGAGACCTGAACCTAGTTTTACTTAAAGTCTGCTACCCTAACAAGGAGGGACTTCCCAAAAGAACAGGAACTGATCTAGAAAATGAAGTATATGGATTAGGTAACTTTACACTTAATCTCATGATCCTGAATGTTGAATCCGAAGCTACACCAATCTTGCCCGCTATGTCAGTATTTCCAGTTAGAGGCGAATTATGTGTAAGAAAGAATGGTTCAATGCACATGGGCCATAGTAAATGTACCACTGTAATAGAATTCAGTGATAAAGGCAAGTCTACATTTAGAGCTTCTCGTCACTCCTACTTCATCTGTGGTCACACCGCATATATACGCCTACCCCTAGATTGGGATGGTACCTGTTACATTGCATTCCTTCTGCCACCTGTTTTCCTAGCCCCGCCTGATTACCATAGGAATACCCATTTAGTACACAATAGACAGCAGAGAGATCTCCCGATTGTCGACTACACTGAAACAGCATGGGAGCAATATACAGATTTCAATAAAGGTTTCTTCCCCTACATAGGTACAGTCACTAATAGTAAGTTGATACGTAGATTAACTAGAACCCTTGAAGCAGTAGTGAATGAAACTACTTCCGCCTTAGGCAACTTAACAGAGGAGCAGTCTGCGATGCGGATTGTTGTTCTTCAAAATCGTCTTGTCCTTGACGTCATTCTGGCCGATAGGGGCGGAGCTTGTAGGGTCATCGGATCAAGTTGCTGTGTTTTCATACCAGAAAACGCGCCGTCAGTATATAAAGCCATAACTCGACTTCATAAAATCGTAAGCCAGATACACCAGAATCCAGGTACCTGGACTTGGTCCGGTTGGTTCTGGAGCGTGTTGTCAGCCTGGGGATGGAGGATCCTATCCTTCCTAGGTATTGGTTTCCTCATACTATTCAGTTGCTGCTTGTGTCTACAATGTGGGCCAGCGATATGTGGTCTGTGTGCCACATCGTGTATCCCGCCTTCAAATTTTTATTCAAGATCCCGGAAGAAGAAAGAAGAACAAATGATGCTATATGAACAGATTGATGGATTGATGAAGATGGATATTTCATAAGGGTCCGTAGGGGACAAGGAGGGAATGAGGAAATATGAATTTTTATGGTCAATTGTGTCCCCTATCTTAGACCCCAACGGCTCCATGTACATGCTACAAGTACATGTATGTTCCCTCCAGTTCCAGCTATGAAGACGCAAATACATGTGCGTCCAACGTTAACATGCCCTCTTTCAGATCCGCCATGAATGGGTCGAATAGTCCATTCCTAAGTATGATTGGCCACCGACTTTATATGGTTCACTTTTCACGTTTTACAGTTTAGGCGAGTAGGCCCTGAATTCTGCCATCAAGCCTTTTTCCTGCTCCTACCTCTGAAATGCTCCGGCCTGGACCTGCATCCGTATCCATGAACTTTGTCCTACTCCCTGCGCGGCTAACGGTGCCTGACGCGGCCTGTTGCCTGCCAAAAACTGTATTCAGCCTTCAAGTTATCTGCTCCGCTCCTCATCCAATGCATTCCTGTCTAGTAGTTTAGGTAAACATCCTTCCAGCTACCGAGCAAAGGGCTCGGCCTTGCTGTCTTTATGCAAGTAATTCATAGCCCCTGTTACCATGGAAGATTCCTGCCCCCTCGTATCTCATGTAGACACATAGACGCTTGTACATGCACTAACAGTCAGTATAGAATAGATTCCGTCCGAGAGACCTTTCCTTTTGGATAAAACAGTTCCTTAAACAAAGATATTAGATACGATTTGGGATTAGGTTGACCTGACCCCAGACTTCTGTCTCCACATGTAGAGCTAAATGTCAATTCCCCTTCACCCTTTAGTTGCACGTCAATCACACGTCATGCGGCTGCGCGCGCATCTCTGCCAAATATTTCTGCTGACACTGCAGGATTCTCTTATGGATCCACCCACCTGTGACATCATTTTAAATGACGTTTCTAGTATACGCCTGTTATTACGCCCATTTTCATTACGTATGTGTATTCTTATCTGTATTATCAGCTGTTACGCCTCCTGCATCTGTCTTAATGCAATGCTTTTCATATATATATTGTTACTTGTCAATAATGTATTGCCTATCCCTTCCTGAACCTTCGTGGTGATGGAATAAGATTGCCTGGTTCGAACCATAATTCCTTTGCAAGGAATAAAGCCCTTTTCAGAACCTCTAATACCACGGATTCTGCCTCTTATTTTGACTGAGTTATTCTTACTAGACTTTTCCGCATAAAAAAATAGTACAGGTAATTTAAATATTTACCACAAGTCCCTCCTCATGACGACTGTGTCATCATTTGTCACCTCCCATGGCTATTAGCCCCTTTACTTTGAGTGTTGCCCCCGTTATGTGGCCTGTGAGCACTCCTTTTGTGCCCCCTTCTCCCCCGCCGGCACTCCCATTTAAAAACACAGCGGCTCTTGGGAGACCGCGAGCGAATATCTAACAGTGACTTGGCAGCAACTCCTTCCCCTCACCCCCCTGTCGCTGGTTTTGGGAGGGGCACAGTGCTCTTTCTGTTACACATTACACGGGTACCAAAGGCTTTATTCACCCGGTGACCCTTGCCGCTGGGTTTTCAGTTGCCAAGTGGGGAAGGGGACGGCAGCACGTTTGCTCTTTGAGGTGGTGTTTGTCGACGTGTCTGTTCTGACAGCCTCTTGCACATGGGCTGCTGGGTGGTAAAGGGAGCTGCCTGTCTCCTGCCGTCTCGCTACGAGACTGGTGCTCAACGGTGCTCTCTTTCCTCCGCTCTGACAGCAGGGCTGTAGCAGCGGCAGTTGGGAGGTCGGTAAAGCGCCGTTTTGCCACTGCTGCCTTAGGGACAGGAGGAGCTCGTTATTTCTGTGGCTCCGACGTGGAGTGGGAACGCGCGCTCGTGCATCTGAAGCCGCTGCTACAGAGGGAGGCTGGCTGGCGCTGATGGGGAGCGGAGCTCTGTGCACTTGTTTAGTAGTTGTTCCCCCACCCTTGTTTTTCTTAGTTATTTTACCCTCGCTGTTAATTGCTTTCTGCTGTTTTTATTTATTGCTGTTCCACTGCTTCTTCACGTAGAACGCATTAAGGTATTGAACAAAAATCCAGGACTGGAAATAGTGCCAATGATGACCTAAACGCAGGTGATCATGCTAAATTGCTGCAAGCAGACATTAAGCTCCCTGCATACGGATTGCTTACCTACATGTTATAAGCTGCGCTTTGCAGAGGTACATTTTCATTATTTGAACTACCGATCCACATCTGCCCCACACCCTAAAATCTGTCATTCATTTGAATGTTAAAACCTCTGCTTTGTTTTTTCATTAAAACTCTGTCCGAAACTCAAGATTCCACCTTATTCAAGATGGTCGTTAATGGGATTTCGTCCTTTCACACGTGTGGTTTATCTACAAAATATTTACACGCACACTAGTCCTTCTATAGATTCTATAATGTCAGATGTAAAAAAAAGAGGCGGGTCAGTCTTGATCAATTGGCCGTTAACAGGCAATTCCGGAATGGGGCGTAGTTTATACCTTGATGTGTTTTACACTTTAAATGAGGATCTATCTTATTTCTTGCACTTGTGGCCGCTAAGGGGATCTTGAGTTGGAGCTCAAAACCGAAGAGAACTGCACCGAGCGGCCCACAGAGAAGCCACGCAAGCATGATAGCAGGGCCTCGAGAGACTGGCATATGACAATCACATATATAATTTAATTTTACAACACTCAACTTTATATTTGATTTTCCTGACACTCGCCATTAGCTTTCATTTTAAAGGTGCGTGATTCTTCTATTTCCAGTGCTATAAATCACTGTTTTCAATGTCTCCACCTAGTAAACAGTGCTGCAGATGGTACTAGTGAATTTACAGATTATCGTACGTAGCTGTCAGATAGCCACATCTGGTTTGACACCACCAGTCCCTTTTCAGCCACCATCATGATGCATTCTGAAATTTGTAGGTTTTCTTTCAGTATTGTAAAAGAAAGCTTGAAAACCTGACATAAAACGTGCAATTGACTAAAAGGCCAAGAAGACCACACAGCGTTATCTAGTGCTCTCTCCAACGTAGCTGTCAAGTTTTAGATTGCCCAGCTCTCCCGTGGGGCTGCATCACTCTCGCCTCCTTTTGCCTAATTTTTCACTGAACTACTATGAATTTCACCTCTCCCGCACATACGCTTTCTCTCTTTCTCACACACACCACACTAATTCCCGGAGACATATATATCAACTATCTCTGAAGTTGTCTGTCACACACACATTTTCTCTCAAACTTACGCACCCAATTTATACTCTCACACACATTTCTGCACTTGGGGCATATTATCAAGAAACGGCGTCAAAATTATCGCCGCTTTAGCGGCAGAAAACTGCTGCTAAAGCTGCGGTAATGGGCTTGATAATATGCCCTTGAGAATTCCCATAGAAGCCCATGTTGACACCAGAACATGGGCTTCTATGGGATTTCTCAAGGGCATATTATCAAGCCCATTATCGCCGCTTTAGCAGCAGTTTTCTGCCGCTATAGCGGTGATAATTTTAACGCAGTGCTTGATAATATGCCCCTTAATTTATACTCTCACACACATTTCTCTCGCACATGCTTTCAGACACCTCTCCCTTCTGTCACACACAGTTTCACCCTTGCAAACACACACTCTTGCTCAAACTCGCTCACACACAATCGCAGCTTGCCCTTTCTGATACATTCCAACACTGGTGACCCTCAACATTTTTAACAGATGACAAAAAAAATACCTTTTTCATTCTTCATTCACCCCCTAAATGTGTTGCTTTATTTAAACCCCAAACTTGTAAAGAATTCCATGCTCAAACAATACATTTTGTAGCTCCCAGTATAATATGTTGCATGGATAAATACGTATAAGGTCCCAAAGGCGAGACCGATTGCATTGCAAATGCTTGTTATTTTTTTAGTTTCTCTCTTGTTGTTTACCTCCGCCTCACCACTGATGCCCGGTAGCAGCAGCTAATGTATGATTGTGTTGAAAGCTAATCATCCTCTGTTCCATCTGCCTGAACATCCCACATCTTCACAGAGGTATCTGGACAATGAACAATGAGCGGTGGCTGGTATTATGATGAACTGTTTTGTTTATATTTTAGAAGGAGTTCAGTGTTATATCCACACAGTACTAAGAAGAGTTGAAGTTATCGTGGAAGGGGTATTTCCTCCTATTATGTGTGGTAAGTTGGTTGCATCCTGCTGGAAATCATAGAACCAATAAAAGATCTTTGAAGTCCTTGTTGGGGGGGGGGGGTCACAGTCGAACTGGAGCACTGAGTCTGTGCGCATGGCCTATGACCCTAGGTGGGGCTTAGCACTCCATTGTTGATCTTTTATTACGGAGTTTCATATAGTGCAAACTTGACCCAAAAGTATCGGGTATCAGAGCGCTACACATGAGCACCAGTTGCGTTACATGAGGACAGTTTCATGTTTGTTAGGCACAGGGAGATTAAATCATTTGCCCAGGATCACAAGATGTTGCCCGTTCTTGTCAGAACTCGAACACAGTTTCCCAGATTTGAGGTCGACCGCCCTAGCCGTTAGGCCACATCCTCTCTCCACTGCCTTAGTCTTTGAAGACATAGGCAGAGAAGCAGAACCTAGAGCAAAGCTAGGTCAGTTGCACTAGCAGGGCCGTACCACAAGCAGTTGGACCAGCATAAAGTGTGCCTCTGGATGAAGCTTTTTCCAGTTCCGATGCTGTATGGACGTAAAAGACGGACAGCACGATAACACTTTTTAAATGTATCATTGGCCCCACTCAACCTTATGATGAACAAATTAATGTGGCAGCCATTTTGAAGGAGTTCTGCACCTTCCACTGGAGCAGCGTAATTTTGAGCCCAACCTTACACATCACGTAGACACAACATATATTGCACTTAGCACATGTTATTTGTGTCGCTAACTATATTAATGCTAAATGTTGCACTTGACATCCTTATTGAAGCGCCTTCACTGTAGGATTGGAGATTCATAGATACACTTTGTGCCTTAACTGTAGTAAATTATATACTCTTTATAGACTTGAGGAAAACCACCCTCAAACTATTAGGATGTATTCATTTTGGAAACAAAATATGCATATAAAGCAGTGATACTCAAAGTACGGCCCGGAGGCCCCATGCGGCTCTCCTGACCCTTGCATGCGGCCCCTGGGTGAACAGCAACACTGGGCTGCTGTTTACTTGAGGGAGTACAAAAGGGGGAGGTGATGGACGGAGCATCAGAACCAATCAAACACTCACACCCAGTCAACAGATCTGGGTTTAATCCATCACCGTTCTTGAGCCCACTCTGCCACCAGAGTGGGCTAAAGAACGGTGATGGATCAAACCCAGATCTGTTGACTGGGTGTGAGTGTTTGATTGGTTCTGATGCTCCGTCCATCACCACCCCCTTTTGTACCGCTTTGTTCGCCATAAGTTGGCAGGGTATGCTCAGACGTGAGTCCCTTGCTCGCTTTGCCACTGGATTCAAGCAAGCCTGGCTGAAGACGGCTGAAATGACAGAAACCGGTCCTAGGAAGCTTGTTTCCGGTCCAGGGAAGACATGGCTTGGCAGTTCGGGCTGGACTGTTCCCATGAGGCACAGGGTCAGACTGATTTGCATATGGCCATGTCTGAACTGGGGTGGCAGAGTGGGCTAAAGAACGGTGAAGGATCAAACCCAGATCTGTTGACTGGGTGTGAGTGTTTGATTGGTTCTGATGCTCCGTCCATCACCACCCCCTTTTGTACTGCTTTGTTCGCCATAAGTTGGCAGGGTATGCTCAGACGTGAGTCCCTTGCTCGCTTTGCCACTGGATTCAAGCAAGCCTGGCTGAAGACAGCTGAAATGCCAGAAACAAGTCCTAGGAAGCTTGTTTCCGGTCCAGGGAAGACATGGCTTGGCAGTTCGGGCTGGACTGTTCCCATGAGGCACAGGGTCAGACTGATTTGCATATGGCCATGTCTGAACTGGGGTGGCAGAGTGGGCAAAAGAACGGTGATGGATCAAACCCAGATCTGTTGACTGGGTGTGAGTGTATGATTGGTTCTGATGCTCCGTCCATCACCACCCCCTTTTGTACCGCTTTGTTCGCCATAAGTTGGCAGGGTATGCTCAGACGTGAGTCCCTTGCTCGCTTTGCCACTGGATTCAAGCAAGCCTGGCTGAAGACGGCTGAAATGCCAGAAACCGGTCCTAGGAAGCATGTTTCCGGTCCAGGGAAGACATGGCATGGCAGTTCGGGCTGGACTGTTCCCATGAGGCACAGGGTCAGACAGATTTGCATATGGCCATGTCTGAACTGGGGTGGCAGAGTGGGCTAAAGAACGGTGATGGATCAAACCCAGATCTGTTGACTGGGTGTGAGTGTTTGATTGGTTCTGATGCTCCGTCCATCACCACCCCCTTTTGTACCGCTTTGTTCGCCATAAGTTGGCAGGGTATGCTCAGACGTGAGTCCCTTGCTCGCTTTGCCACTGGATTCAAGCAAGCCTGGCTGAAGACGGCTGAAATGCCAGAAACCGGTCCTAGGAAGCTTGTTTCCGGTCCAGGGAAGACATGGCTTGGCATTTCGGGCTGGACTGTTCCCATGAGGCACAGGGTCAGACTGATTTGCATATGGCCATGTCTGAACTGGGGTGGCAGAGTGGGCTAAAGAACGGTGATGGATCAAACCCAGATCTGTTGACTGGGTGTGAGTGTTTGATTGGTTCTGATGCTCCGTCCATCACCACCCCCTTTTGTACCGTTTACTTGAGGGAGCACAAATATTCCAAAAGATGTTAACTAAAGGGGCAAGCATTTATTTCCAACTAAGCTAACTTGTTGACTAAAGTAAAAGAAAAGAAGTAAAGGTGTCCTGCACCACTTAATTTTAGAAACACATTCTTTTTTTAAAGACATTGAAACAAACATGAAGAAAATATGAAAGCTTCTCCAGAAATCCCCCAAAATGCATTTCTTTGACATGCAGAAGCATTTCACCTTAGTATATCAGTGCATTGAGAAGTATCTTTTTTTTAAAGTGATAGTTTGCAAACATGAATTTAGTAACATTCATGCTTCCCACAACCCTGGCAGCAATGCAAATAGTGAACTAAGAGGCAAGTCAGTTGTTATGTTCAAGGTCTGAGTCACCTGGGTTGCTATTTTAATGTATAAAACCTTGTGTGACACTCGGTCTCACAACAGGTCAAACTTCTTGGCCCCCTGGAAAATGTTTGTGAGTACCCATGAGGTAAGGTATACAGGAATGTTTCATATTCGTATTTAAATCTGGTCCCTATTCACACTTATAAATACTTATTCACAATTTTACTGTGCTACATCTGATATGACTCTAATGTACTGACATTTTACATTTATTTGTGTTTGAAAGTGCGCACACATATTAAATGTGCACTATTGATTTAATACTTTAAGTTGTCATGACTAGAAATATTTCTTTTTGCATAAAATGCTGTTTTCCATTATCTACTTGCTTGTTATTTTCAATGCAGATACATTCACATGGTTTGTTAGGTTGAGAATAGATGCTACACTGTACTAGTGATAGAGTGACTGAGAAAAGGACCCTGACAAGGAACAAGGAGAAGTAGAGCGTTAATGGAAAGTGTCCATTCAGCACTGTTGCAAACAATTGCATGTGACAAAGAACACTGCTGTTTCCATGTTTGGCCTGGGATATTTGGCGAATGTTCCAGCTTGCAATGTGGAATGGAAAGGACAATGATACCCCTGATGATGTGACCACAGTGGTAGTGGAAATAACTAGTGTTCACATTGTCTGAGTTTATGTCACTTTCCTTTGGACTTTGGGAGGTTTGGACCTCAATGCTTATTCCCTTTAATTCTTTGTTGAGTGTGGCTTAGGCCAACTCTCCAAATTCCTGCCTAAGAAGACTCTTGATCAAGCTTATGAAATGCTGACACCTTCCTATACCTCCCCGCTCTTTTCCGCATTTTCCCTATTTTTCTGCATTTTCCTAATTTTTGAGGTTCTTTTAGGTTATTGAACCATCCTCCTTAGCTTGGACTCTAGCTTAGATGATTTTATACTTCATTCATGTAAAGAAGAGAGAACCAGAAGCTTTTCTCTGAGCATCAAATCTTGCTATTGATCTCTTGTTTTGTTGTGTGTGAACTTCTTGTTTGCCTTATACTGGTATGCCTAAACTTCATTAAGAGGTTGGGTTACCCAGTTGTTATTCTTTACCTTTACAGGTTGGTATTCAGATTTGTTTATCTTAACCTGACTGTTAACTTGCAATAAACCTTTTAACTATATTCACTGATTCCTGGTCCATTATTGTGTAGCCAAATGGGTTACACTGTTGACTGGAAACTAACTTCCATTAGCTACCAAGGACAACTACTACTTTTTGCTACCCTGCAATAATAATTATGTATAGATGTACGAAATGAGGATGGGTTGATCCAAAACCCTATTGACAGCTCAGGAAGCCAATGTTTGAAGAGAGCTAGCATAATCAAGCCAATGACAGAATGGGGCAGACCAAAAGCTCAATTCTGGTCTTTATGTATAGTTATATGTTGTGTGGTGTTGTGTTTTGGGATAACATGATGTACAGACAGCTACAGTTGTCTGTTGCAAGACCGAGAAATGGAGGGAGATGGCACAGATGCATAGTGTGTCACAGATGCATAGACATTTCTTATTACTGTACCGATTACTGCTTCTTTAGAGTGCCAATAATTTCAGCAGTGGTGGCTGGCTTGTACCTAGGGATGTGGGGCGACATAAAAATAAAATAATGACTAGAATAAATTTACCTTATATTTCAGCGCGATGTCCTCCTCACTTGGGTGTTTTCTCTCCTCACGGAAGCTCCCGAAACTATACTACCCAATTCTGGTGCTGCTTTCCGAGCATGAAAGCAGCGCCAGGTTTGGATAGAGCAGACTCTCCTAAGAGCACTGGGGCCTGCGGTATCTCTAACCCAGCTGTCTACGGTTAGAGAACTTTAAAACGCACGTCTGGCTGGCCGCCCACAATGGCCGGCCAAAAGACATGCTCATTTTAAAGAGCATAGCTCTGTGCTGCCGCCACTCAGCAGCACCCCCCTCCCCGCCCTGACATGACACTTAGTTCAGGACGGGTTGCTGAAAAATAAAACTGAAATAAAATAACTTTATTACCATTTTATTTTTCAGCTCTGGGGCGTATGGGGCGACACTCCCCTGCTCAAATGGAGGAGCCGCCCCTGAATTTGGGATGAAAATGCTGGTTATTTGTATATGACAGCGCATCTCAGCTCACGTCCTGCTCACAGCTGGGCTCACCTTATTGTATAGGTGTGCCAGCAGATATTGTAACTTGCCTTATGCTGAGAGAGGGGCAGGATGGGTTTTGATATCGGAGTGCCAACTTGCTAAAAAAAAAACAATCACCATAAGATCACTTTGGCCTCTTCTTTCGTATGCTGCTCTCTCAGTCCTAACTTATGGGCCCGGGGAACGATTCACAAAGCCTCCACAGTCGTGGCGGAAGCTCCGCACTCAGGGCGGACTCACCGCAATGAGAAACTTCAGTATGGATATTCCGCCACGCGTGCAGAGACTCTACCACGCCTGTTGGGGCTCTTTCTGAATCGGGCCCGCAGTTTTTAACACAGAAACCTTTGGAAGAATGAGATAGCTGCACTGCAAGCAGAAGACTTATTAGTCAAGCTTTGCAATATTTCTGCATGCATCATTTAAAGAGTAATGGTTGGAGATGACGTGTTGGCCAGCATCATACTATTCATAGGTCCGTGAGTTTGCCATGCTTTTGGTTTCCTGCTACTGCTGCTTGCTGCTTGACATGTTTGCATGCTGTGTACCTTGAGCTTCAGGTTTCTGGATTGACATTTCCAGCATAGGTGGTACATGTTAGGACAACTTATGTCTTTGTAGTATTACTTTGTTGAACGCCATATAGCAGTACAATGTCAGGGTTTGAGCAACAATGACCGAGACTGATCTATTGACAGGGATCTTCTATTGTTGAAAATGTTGGACATGGTGAATAGAAATCTCCCATCTAGAGGTGATACAACCATCTTGCACAACCACCTTTGCAAATGTACCAATGGTAGAGCAGTCAACTTCCACATCAGTTTACTGTGAAGCAGGAGGCGATGGAGAGGCCTGTTGCTTCTCCACAACTGTTCAATCTGTCCATAAATGCCTTAATCGCATCTTGCAACAGTTGTCTCATAGGTAGGGTACATAGTAACCTCTGCTTTGATTTGTGGTGATGCCATCCCCATCGGCAGGACAAAGTGGGCAATACATTCTTCATGTGGAGGGGTTCTTGGTCAAACGCAGGGCCAATATCCTAGTAAAAACCAAAGGAAATGATGGACGGAGTGTTGAACATTGCAAGCACTCACCCCCAGTCAACTGATCTGGGTTTAATCCATCACCGTTCTTTAGCCCACTCTGCCACCCCAGTTCAGACATGGCCCTATGCAAATCAGTCTGACCCTGTGCCTCATGGGAACAGTCCAGCCCGAACTGCCAAGCCATGTCTTCCCTGGACCGGAAACAAGCTTCCTAGGACCGGTTTCTGGCATTTCAGCCATCTTCAGCCAGGCTTGCTTGAATCCAGTGGCAAAGTGAGCAAGGGACTCACGTCTGAGCATACCCTGCCAACTTATGGCGAACAAAGCAAAAACCAAAGGAAATGATGGACGGAGTGTTGAACATTGCAAGCACTCACCCCCAGTCAACTGATCTGGGTTTAATCCATCACCGTTCTTTAGCCCACTCTGCCACCCCAGTTCAGACATGGCCCTATGCAAATCAGTCTGACCCTGTGCCTCATGGGAACAGTCCAGCCCGAACTGCCAAGCCATGTCTTCCCTGGACCGGAAACAAGCTTCCTAGGACCGGTTTCTGGCATTTCAGCCATCTTCAGCCAGGCTTGCTTGAATCCAGTGGCAAAGTGAGCAAGGGACTCACGTCTGAGCATACCCTGCCAACTTATGGCGAACAAAGCAAAAACCAAAGGAAATGATGGACGGAGTGTTGAACATTGCAAGCACTCACCCCCAGTCAACTGATCTGGGTTTAATCCATCACCGTTCTTTAGCCCACTCTGCCACCCCAGTTCAGACATGGCCCTATGCAAATCAGTCTGACCCTGTGCCTCATGGGAACAGTCCAGCCCGAACTGCCAAGCCATGTCTTCCCTGGACCGGAAACAAGCTTCCTAGGACCGGTTTCTGGCATTTCAGCCATCTTCAGCCAGGCTTGCTTGAATCCAGTGGCAAAGTGAGCAAGGGACTCACGTCTGAGCATACCCTGCCAACTTATGGCGAACAAAGCAAAAACCAAAGGAAATGATGGACGGAGTGTTGAACATTGCAAGCACTCACCCCCAGTCAACTGATCTGGGTTTAATCCATCACCGTTCTTTAGCCCACTCTGCCACCCCAGTTCAGACATGGCCCTATGCAAATCAGTCTGACCCTGTGCCTCATGGGAACAGTCCAGCCCGAACTGCCAAGCCATGTCTTCCCTGGACCGGAAACAAGCTTCCTAGGACCGGTTTCTGGCATTTCAGCCATCTTCAGCCAGGCTTGCTTGAATCCAGTGGCAAAGTGAGCAAGGGACTCACGTCTGAGCATACCCTGCCAACTTATGGCGAACAAAGCAAAAACCAAAGGAAATGATGGACGGAGTGTTGAACATTGCAAGCACTCACCCCCAGTCAACTGATCTGGGTTTAATCCATCACCGTTCTTTAGCCCACTCTGCCACCCCAGTTCAGACATGGCCCTATGCAAATCAGTCTGACCCTGTGCCTCATGGGAACAGTCCAGCCCGAACTGCCAAGCCATGTCTTCCCTGGACCGGAAACAAGCTTCCTAGGACCGGTTTCTGGCATTTCAGCCATCTTCAGCCAGGCTTGCTTGAATCCAGTGGCAAAGTGAGCAAGGGACTCACGTCTGAGCATACCCTGCCAACTTATGGCGAACAAAGCAAAAACCAAAGGAAATGATGGACGGAGTGTTGAACATTGCAAGCACTCACCCCCAGTCAACTGATCTGGGTTTAATCCATCACCGTTCTTTAGCCCACTCTGCCACCCCAGTTCAGACATGGCCCTATGCAAATCAGTCTGACCCTGTGCCTCATGGGAACAGTCCAGCCCGAACTGCCAAGCCATGTCTTCCCTGGACCGGAAACAAGCTTCCTAGGACCGGTTTCTGGCATTTCAGCCATCTTCAGCCAGGCTTGCTTGAATCCAGTGGCAAAGTGAGCAAGGGACTCACGTCTGAGCATACCCTGCCAACTTATGGCGAACAAAGCAAAAACCAAAGGAAATGATGGACGGAGTGTTGAACATTGCAAGCACTCACCCCCAGTCAACTGATCTGGGTTTAATCCATCACCGTTCTTTAGCCCACTCTGCCACCCCAGTTCAGACATGGCCCTATGCAAATCAGTCTGACCCTGTGCCTCATGGGAACAGTCCAGCCCGAACTGCCAAGCCATGTCTTCCCTGGACCGGAAACAAGCTTCCTAGGACCGGTTTCTGGCATTTCAGCCATCTTCAGCCAGGCTTGCTTGAATCCAGTGGCAAAGTGAGCAAGGGACTCACGTCTGAGCATACCCTGCCAACTTATGGCGAACAAAGCAAAAACCAAAGGAAATGATGGACGGAGTGTTGAACATTGCAAGCACTCACCCCCAGTCAACTGATCTGGGTTTAATCCATCACCGTTCTTTAGCCCACTCTGCCACCCCAGTTCAGACATGGCCCTATGCAAATCAGTCTGACCCTGTGCCTCATGGGAACAGTCCAGCCCGAACTGCCAAGCCATGTCTTCCCTGGACCGGAAACAAGCTTCCTAGGACCGGTTTCTGGCATTTCAGCCATCTTCAGCCAGGCTTGCTTGAATCCAGTGGCAAAGTGAGCAAGGGACTCACGTCTGAGCATACCCTGCCAACTTATGGCGAACAAAGCAAAAACCAAAGGAAATGATGGACGGAGTGTTGAACATTGCAAGCACTCACCCCCAGTCAACTGATCTGGGTTTAATCCATCACCGTTCTTTAGCCCACTCTGCCACCCCAGTTCAGACATGGCCCTATGCAAATCAGTCTGACCCTGTGCCTCATGGGAACAGTCCAGCCCGAACTGCCAAGCCATGTCTTCCCTGGACCGGAAACAAGCTTCCTAGGACCGGTTTCTGGCATTTCAGCCATCTTCAGCCAGGCTTGCTTGAATCCAGTGGCAAAGTGAGCAAGGGACTCACGTCTGAGCATACCCTGCCAACTTATGGCGAACAAAGCAAAAACCAAAGGAAATGATGGACGGAGTGTTGAACATTGCAAGCACTCACCCCCAGTCAACTGATCTGGGTTTAATCCATCACCGTTCTTTAGCCCACTCTGCCACCCCAGTTCAGACATGGCCCTATGCAAATCAGTCTGACCCTGTGCCTCATGGGAACAGTCCAGCCCGAACTGCCAAGCCATGTCTTCCCTGGACCGGAAACAAGCTTCCTAGGACCGGTTTCTGGCATTTCAGCCATCTTCAGCCAGGCTTGCTTGAATCCAGTGGCAAAGTGAGCAAGGGACTCACGTCTGAGCATACCCTGCCAACTTATGGCGAACAAAGCAAAAACCAAAGGAAATGATGGACGGAGTGTTGAACATTGCAAGCACTCACCCCCAGTCAACTGATCTGGGTTTAATCCATCACCGTTCTTTAGCCCACTCTGCCACCCCAGTTCAGACATGGCCCTATGCAAATCAGTCTGACCCTGTGCCTCATGGGAACAGTCCAGCCCGAACTGCCAAGCCATGTCTTCCCTGGACCGGAAACAAGCTTCCTAGGACCGGTTTCTGGCATTTCAGCCATCTTCAGCCAGGCTTGCTTGAATCCAGTGGCAAAGTGAGCAAGGGACTCACGTCTGAGCATACCCTGCCAACTTATGGCGAACAAAGCAAAAACCAAAGGAAATGATGGACGGAGTGTTGAACATTGCAAGCACTCACCCCCAGTCAACTGATCTGGGTTTAATCCATCACCGTTCTTTAGCCCACTCTGCCACCCCAGTTCAGACATGGCCCTATGCAAATCAGTCTGACCCTGTGCCTCATGGGAACAGTCCAGCCCGAACTGCCAAGCCATGTCTTCCCTGGACCGGAAACAAGCTTCCTAGGACCGGTTTCTGGCATTTCAGCCATCTTCAGCCAGGCTTGCTTGAATCCAGTGGCAAAGTGAGCAAGGGACTCACGTCTGAGCATACCCTGCCAACTTATGGCGAACAAAGCAAAAACCAAAGGAAATGATGGACGGAGTGTTGAACATTGCAAGCACTCACCCCCAGTCAACTGATCTGGGTTTAATCCATCACCGTTCTTTAGCCCACTCTGCCACCCCAGTTCAGACATGGCCCTATGCAAATCAGTCTGACCCTGTGCCTCATGGGAACAGTCCAGCCCGAACTGCCAAGCCATGTCTTCCCTGGACCGGAAACAAGCTTCCTAGGACCGGTTTCTGGCATTTCAGCCATCTTCAGCCAGGCTTGCTTGAATCCAGTGGCAAAGTGAGCAAGGGACTCACGTCTGAGCATACCCTGCCAACTTATGGGGAACAAAGCAAAAACCAAAGGAAATGATGGACGGAGTGTTGAACATTGCAAGCACTCACCCCCAGTCAACTGATCTGGGTTTAATCCATCACCGTTCTTTAGCCCACTCTGCCACCCCAGTTCAGACATGGCCCTATGCAAATCAGTCTGACCCTGTGCCTCATGGGAACAGTCCAGCCCGAACTGCCAAGCCATGTCTTCCCTGGACCGGAAACAAGCTTCCTAGGACCGGTTTCTGGCATTTCAGCCATCTTCAGCCAGGCTTGCTTGAATCCAGTGGCAAAGTGAGCAAGGGACTCACGTCTGAGCATACCCTGCCAACTTATGGCGAACAAAGCAAAAACCAAAGGAAATGATGGACGGAGTGTTGAACATTGCAAGCACTCACCCCCAGTCAACTGATCTGGGTTTAATCCATCACCGTTCTTTAGCCCACTCTGCCACCCCAGTTCAGACATGGCCCTATGCAAATCAGTCTGACCCTGTGCCTCATGGGAACAGTCCAGCCCGAACTGCCAAGCCATGTCTTCCCTGGACCGGAAACAAGCTTCCTAGGACCGGTTTCTGGCATTTCAGCCATCTTCAGCCAGGCTTGCTTGAATCCAGTGGCAAAGTGAGCAAGGGACTCACGTCTGAGCATACCCTGCCAACTTATGGCGAACAAAGCAAAAACCAAAGGAAATGATGGACGGAGTGTTGAACATTGCAAGCACTCACCCCCAGTCAACTGATCTGGGTTTAATCCATCACCGTTCTTTAGCCCACTCTGCCACCCCAGTTCAGACATGGCCCTATGCAAATCAGTCTGACCCTGTGCCTCATGGGAACAGTCCAGCCCGAACTGCCAAGCCATGTCTTCCCTGGACCGGAAACAAGCTTCCTAGGACCGGTTTCTGGCATTTCAGCCATCTTCAGCCAGGCTTGCTTGAATCCAGTGGCAAAGTGAGCAAGGGACTCACGTCTGAGCATACCCTGCCAACTTATGGCGAACAAAGCAAAAACCAAAGGAAATGATGGACGGAGTGTTGAACATTGCAAGCACTCACCCCCAGTCAACTGATCTGGGTTTAATCCATCACCGTTCTTTAGCCCACTCTGCCACCCCAGTTCAGACATGGCCCTATGCAAATCAGTCTGACCCTGTGCCTCATGGGAACAGTCCAGCCCGAACTGCCAAGCCATGTCTTCCCTGGACCGGAAACAAGCTTCCTAGGACCGGTTTCTGGCATTTCAGCCATCTTCAGCCAGGCTTGCTTGAATCCAGTGGCAAAGTGAGCAAGGGACTCACGTCTGAGCATACCCTGCCAACTTATGGCGAACAAACCAAAAACCAAAGGAAATGATGGACGGAGTGTTGAACATTGCAAGCACTCACCCCCAGTCAACTGATCTGGGTTTAATCCATCACCGTTCTTTAGCCCACTCTGCCACCCCAGTTCAGACATGGCCCTATGCAAATCAGTCTGACCCTGTGCCTCATGGGAACAGTCCAGCCCGAACTGCCAAGCCATGTCTTCCCTGGACCGGAAACAAGCTTCCTAGGACCGGTTTCTGGCATTTCAGCCATCTTCAGCCAGGCTTGCTTGAATCCAGTGGCAAAGTGAGCAAGGGACTCACGTCTGAGCATACCCTGCCAACTTATGGCGAACAAAGCAAAAACCAAAGGAAATGATGGACGGAGTGTTGAACATTGCAAGCACTCACCCCCAGTCAACTGATCTGGGTTTAATCCATCACCGTTCTTTAGCCCACTCTGCCACCCCAGTTCAGACATGGCCCTATGCAAATCAGTCTGACCCTGTGCCTCATGGGAACAGTCCAGCCCGAACTGCCAAGCCATGTCTTCCCTGGACCGGAAACAAGCTTCCTAGGACCGGTTTCTGGCATTTCAGCCATCTTCAGCCAGGCTTGCTTGAATCCAGTGGCAAAGTGAGCAAGGGACTCACGTCTGAGCATACCCTGCCAACTTATGGCGAACAAAGCAAAAACCAAAGGAAATGATGGACGGAGTGTTGAACATTGCAAGCACTCACCCCCAGTCAACTGATCTGGGTTTAATCCATCACCGTTCTTTAGCCCACTCTGCCACCCCAGTTCAGACATGGCCCTATGCAAATCAGTCTGACCCTGTGCCTCATGGGAACAGTCCAGCCCGAACTGCCAAGCCATGTCTTCCCTGGACCGGAAACAAGCTTCCTAGGACCGGTTTCTGGCATTTCAGCCATCTTCAGCCAGGCTTGCTTGAATCCAGTGGCAAAGTGAGCAAGGGACTCACGTCTGAGCATACCCTGCCAACTTATGGCGAACAAAGCTTTGTTCGCCATAAGTTGGCAGAGTCCCTTGCTCACTTTGCCACTGGATTCAAGCAAGCCTGGCTGAAGACGGCTGAAATGCCAGAAACCGGTCCTAGGAAGCTTGTTTCCGGTCCAGGGAAGACATGGCTTGGCAGTTCGGGCTGGACTGTTACCATGAGGCACAGGGTCAGACTGATTTGCATATGGCCATGTCTGAACTGGGGTGGCAGAGTGGGCTAAAGAACGGTGATGGATTAAACCCAGATCAGTTGACTGGGGGTGAGTGCTTGCAATGTTCAACACTCCGTCCATCATTTCCTTTGGTTTTTGCTTTGTTCGCCATAAGTTGGCAGGGTATGCTCAGACGTGAGTCCCTTGCTCACTTTGCCACTGGATTCAAGCAAGCCTGGCTGAAGACGGCTGAAATGCCAGAAACCGGTCCTAGGAAGCTTGTTTCCGGTCCAGGGAAGACATGGCTTGGCAGTTCGGGCTGGACTGTTACCATGAGGCACAGGGTCAGACTGATTTGCATATGGCCATGTCTGAACTGGGGTGGCAGAGTGGGCTAAAGAACGGTGATGGATTAAACCCAGATCAGTTGACTGGGGGTGAGTGCTTGCAATGTTCAACACTCCGTCCATCATTTCCTTTGGTTTTTGCTTTGTTCGCCATAAGTTGGCAGGGTATGCTCAGACGTGAGTCCCTTGCTCACTTTGCCACTGGATTCAAGCAAGCCTGGCTGAAGACGGCTGAAATGCCAGAAACCGGTCCTAGGAAGCTTGTTTCCGGTCCAGGGAAGACATGGCTTGGCAGTTCGGGCTGGACTGTTACCATGAGGCACAGGGTCAGACTGATTTGCATATGGCCATGTCTGAACTGGGGTGGCAGAGTGGGCTAAAGAACGGTGATGGATTAAACCCAGATCAGTTGACTGGGGGTGAGTGCTTGCAATGTTCAACACTCCGTCCATCATTTCCTTTGGTTTTTGCTTTGTTCGCCATAAGTTGGCAGGGTATGCTCAGACGTGAGTCCCTTGCTCACTTTGCCACTGGATTCAAGCAAGCCTGGCTGAAGACGGCTGAAATGCCAGAAACCGGTCCTAGGAAGCTTGTTTCCGGTCCAGGGAAGACATGGCTTGGCAGTTCGGGCTGGACTGTTACCATGAGGCACAGGGTCAGACTGATTTGCATATGGCCATGTCTGAACTGGGGTGGCAGAGTGGGCTAAAGAACGGTGATGGATTAAACCCAGATCAGTTGACTGGGGGTGAGTGCTTGCAATGTTCAACACTCCGTCCATCATTTCCTTTGGTTTTTGCTTTGTTCGCCATAAGTTGGCAGGGTATGCTCAGACGTGAGTCCCTTGCTCACTTTGCCACTGGATTCAAGCAAGCCTGGCTGAAGACGGCTGAAATGCCAGAAACCGGTCCTAGGAAGCTTGTTTCCGGTCCAGGGAAGACATGGCTTGGCAGTTCGGGCTGGACTGTTACCATGAGGCACAGGGTCAGACTGATTTGCATATGGCCATGTCTGAACTGGGGTGGCAGAGTGGGCTAAAGAACGGTGATGGATTAAACCCAGATCAGTTGACTGGGGGTGAGTGCTTGCAATGTTCAACACTCCGTCCATCATTTCCTTTGGTTTTTGCTTTGTTCGCCATAAGTTGGCAGGGTATGCTCAGACGTGAGTCCCTTGCTCACTTTGCCACTGGATTCAAGCAAGCCTGGCTGAAGACGGCTGAAATGCCAGAAACCGGTCCTAGGAAGCTTGTTTCCGGTCCAGGGAAGACATGGCTTGGCAGTTCGGGCTGGACTGTTACCATGAGGCACAGGGTCAGACTGATTTGCATATGGCCATGTCTGAACTGGGGTGGCAGAGTGGGCTAAAGAACGGTGATGGATTAAACCCAGATCAGTTGACTGGGGGTGAGTGCTTGCAATGTTCAACACTCCGTCCATCATTTCCTTTGGTTTTTGCTTTGTTCGCCATAAGTTGGCAGGGTATGCTCAGACGTGAGTCCCTTGCTCACTTTGCCACTGGATTCAAGCAAGCCTGGCTGAAGACGGCTGAAATGCCAGAAACCGGTCCTAGGAAGCTTGTTTCCGGTCCAGGGAAGACATGGCTTGGCAGTTCGGGCTGGACTGTTACCATGAGGCACAGGGTCAGACTGATTTGCATATGGCCATGTCTGAACTGGGGTGGCAGAGTGGGCTAAAGAACGGTGATGGATTAAACCCAGATCAGTTGACTGGGGGTGAGTGCTTGCAATGTTCAACACTCCGTCCATCATTTCCTTTGGTTTTTGCCCAATATCCTAGTAGTCAACAGAGCCAAGTCTAAGTACTTAAACTTAACAAAGCACCTCACCTTGAAAAGAACCTCCAGGCCGTGGGTAATACAAAAGAAGAGGTTCTCCACAAGAATTACCTTTTGGAGACAATAGAAAGCCCAGGCAATTTAAAGGGAAACATTTAGGATTGGTTGTTAAAGAAGCACTCAGTATTTACCACTTTAAGACAGTGCCCATAGCTCTCTATGTGGCGTAGCTTTTGGGACCAGGATGGTGCATGATCATGTGGTCCCTGAGAACAACTTCTTGTGCAGTTTAGTGGAAGTGGACGGGACAGAAAAACCTGTCAAAAAATCCCATACTATTATTGCTATAACTGTTTATTATGTGCATCAATATGTATGATTGAGGAGGTTTTACTTTAGAGATAGAACAGCTTATGCTTCTAAAGTGCAATAGACATCTGTTGGTATGTATGCAGAAAAACTACAACTGTTTCTTCTTGGATTGCCTTTGCTGCTATGGCTTTCGCCTATTGCCACATATGCAATAGACAGAAACCTACAGGTATTATATGAATGTGTCTCAATCCACTGATTGCTCAATAGTAGTTAAATTGTGATAAGAACTGATGTAGGCAAAACATTAAACATTGCCATCTGTATTTTGTTGAAATCTATCAGTGCTCCCTTAACTGGTGGATATATTAATTGCTCTAAAATTACAGCCCTCAAAAATTCAAGAAAGAGTGAAGTAGAAGTAGAGAGAATCTATGATGAGCAAGAACGTAACTTCTCAATTTTGTCGTGTTGTTCTCTTCCCATTCCCCTTTAGCCCACCTGTCTGCTGATACCAGCGTGTTCCCATCATGCGGCGGAGAGTAGGCTGCAGTGGGAGTAGCGATGCGATTTGTTACCACCAAAGTTCACAGCTTCCACTCGAAGAACCCCACTAACTGTCAAGTAGGTATCGCCGGGGAACCTCCACCTTTTTTTGTTATACTTTAAGATCGCTAAGGAGTGCAACTCTGAGACCTCTGTACACCATGTCAAGCCTGGAATATTAACAATCTCAAAGATAGGATCACGTGGGGATAGTTCTAGAATTTACCAAGTAACATTCCACAGATGTTCTTTTGGGGCACAAGACACAACTTTTGGGCACCAATTTTAAGTTTCTGGGGAGGTATAGATACAATAGAATGTGTCATATGGCGATCATTAGAGGAGCAACAGGGGCACTAATCCTATTGCATGGACCCTTCCCACTAGTGGTATAGCGAGTTCACAGAGATAAGGTGGGGCAGTATCCTAGCAACGGGTAAGTTGGAAGCTTGTCTGTAGACATATATGAGTATTTGCTCCCCATCACACAAGACACATTGAGTGCTCTAATGGCTGAGTCGCTCTGTGGCCTAGACATATTGAGAGGAAGCTTCAAGACCCTGACCCATGCCTCCAAAGCCCTCCATAACCAAGGACCCCGCCTACATGAACCACCGCCTGCACTTCCACCAACCAAACAGGAATCTCCGCACTGCACACCTCACCCTCGCAGAGATATCACACATATGACACAGCCTTACCAGAGGACGAGCCTTCTCACACCTCGCCTCCAATGCCTGGAACAACATACCTCTCCACCCCCGCACTGCACCATCGCTGACTGCCTTCAGGAAGGGACTCAAGACCTGGTTGTTCCAATGAGACCAGCAGAAAGCGCTTGGATACTTCCTGGGGTGACATTCCGCACTCTACAAATATGACTTGATTGATTGAACGTGACCACAGATGGTGGCCTTGATACTTATCGTTCCTGATTTCCCATCTATTCTCTCTGCTTCTCTGGGATAATGTGTATATTTAGTGGGTCAGGTTCACTGACAGGAGATCATTTACTTTTTGTTTGGCTTTCATTATTTCTTCATTTCGGCCCTCAGTTTAGCTTTGGTTGTCGATATGTGTATTCTTCCCTGGCATATGTTCCTGACCATTCCCCAGTGGAATTATCGCTTGGTCGCGCTTGCGTTGGCATGCTAAGGATGCGGCATCTAAATGCTTGATTTGTTGATGAGGAATTTTCTGTTTTCCTGCAGGAGTAGGCAGGCATATTCCGTAAGTTAGATGCTGGCATGATCTCTCCCCTAAGTATGATACATATCCGCCAAGATTTCAGTTCAAGTAGGTGTGACATTTCCAAATGTTGGTGTGCTTATGTGTGACAGTGTAATGCATTATGTGTAACACTATGAGTGACACTTTATAAAGGAATAGAAAAAAATCAGTTATTTCAATGAAATAAGGTCAATATCAGTCATTGTAGAATATACTGCTTCAGACGTGGTCGTCGAACAGCCCTGAATGTATAGTAATATTATCTAAAAGCCGTAGTAGACCCAAGACAGGATGAAACAGTTATGTCATGGGCTTGGCACGTCCATATCACCCCCACTACAATTTCGCACATGCACCAACATACAAGTCGACACAGAATTTCGGTTATTAGAATTTGTTCTATTTACGTTTGCTTTTTTGCTAAATATAAGTGCTGTAAATATCAATTTTATTTTCAGCCAACACACTATACGTCAAATCAGAACAAAGCAAGAGAACCAACAAAGACTACAATTCCCAGAATACATTATGTCGTTAAGTGACTACTCCAACCCATGCTATTCATATTATTGTGACACCGTCAATGAATTCATTGTTAACAGCAAAGACGTTCTGCAGCTTAATTGAATGAGAGGTAGAGTAGGCCCTTCTGAGATTTGAACCTTCAATTTTCCACTTTGGGATGGTTCTTCAAAGTATGGGTTTAAACTAATGAGCTGCCTTATCATAAATGAACTTGATGGCATTATATCTCAAGCAGACTACTGTCACATCCAATCTCACTCAAGTAAAGAGCAGGGCATTGGGAAGAAGGCATGCATAGAGAGATTCACATGTGCTGCAAATTATGTAATGCTACTGCGTGGAATCAGCAATAAACCTTCATCGATACCAAATGGAGTTTAAATTGAATTGACTTTTTTAGGCATGCGATCAAAGCAAAGCTCTCATGTGACCCCCGCATCCTTTGAGACACCAGAAAGCCCAGAGCTTTTATGTGAAATCTCTTTAAGTTCCGGGACATGCAGTGTTATTTATTTGTCACATTTAAACGCATGGGTTTCCAAGGCGCGGCCTGCTAGTAATGTTGGGTGACAGGCTTATTTGGCTACGGTTCACTTATCCTGCCTCGAGAGCATGACTAGGCCTGGGCCAGAATTCCGTTCCGCTCGCGGAAATTGCGATAATAATTTGGCATTTTCACGTTCAGCGGAAAGCGCGAAAATGTAAAAATTTCCGCAATCCGCATCTTACCGGTAATTTTTTTCTTGCTCGCGCTGTAAAAAAATACATTCTCGCGTGCGTGCGATTGCCTTACCTGAATCCCCGCGTTCGCCGACAAGTTTTCCAAATCCGGTCGCGTTCTCCACGAGATGTTGGATTGTTGGTAGCCATTTGCACTGTCTCGCGACAGTTCGCACCCGCATTAACGTCATTTGTCACGCGATCACGTCATTTGTCGCGCGATCACGTCTTTCTTCTCGCGATCATGCACCGCGAGAGTATGAGAAGATTGAGATCTCGAACACGTCATTCTCCACCGCGAGCGAGAGTGTGAGGACGCGGGCACGTCATATCGAACGCGAGCGGGCGGGACAAGTGAAAACAAAATGGCCACGCCCGTGAGCAACCGCATGGGTAAGTTGGCGAGCCGCGATCACGCAAAAAATACCGCGAACAGGCGGGAAAAAAACTTCCGCGTCTTCGGGATATTTCCGGCATGCTTGCTGAGATCTTCAACATTTTCACGATAGTTTGCGAAAGCGAATTTCGCATATTCCGCCCACCCCTAAGCATGACCATGTTCCTGCAGTTTTGTGATAAAACAATAAGATTGAGCTTTTAACTTGGAACGATTTATGTAAAAACTACTCTGAACAAAATATGCAGCCACTGTGATATTCTCACATAACATGTATAAGAAAGGTGGAAAAGTGCAGGCAGTGTTGACAGCTACTGTTGGACGAATACTGCATGCAATGTGCTGGAAGTAAAACAATTTAATACACCTCATTTGAAACAAGCATTTGGCATAGCCAATAGTTTTCACCTTTAGGACCTTATAAGTGTTTAGCCATGCAACAGTTGATGTTGTTACATCAAGGATATTGTGCTGCATAACTAAATACCTATAAGGTCCCAAAGGCGAGACCTATTGGCTATGCCAATGCTTGTTTCAATTACTTACCAATAAAACATAGAGAATAAAAAGGCACTTGTAGCTCGATGACGCTGTGTCTACACAATGACATGGCCACTAAATCATAGCACCATTTTTTGTTTGTTTCTTTAGCCATGCTGTCGGCTAGGCCAATGCTTGTTTAGTTAACGAATGAAGACTCCGCTGCACAGCCATATTAGTTGAAAGAACAACAGTTGAGCAATTTACAGTAATACACATCTACCTGTAGACCACAATATATACACAATGAAATAGAAAGCAGACTTACCACTGCCTGTCAATCTGACTCCCAGTCTTATGCAGGGAGCATTTTCCTGTAAAAGCCACAAAGTAGTAAGAGAGCGCCTGCGAGACGAATGAACGTATGTAATACGCAAATTAAGAGTCTTGAGTTGTCTTACTGTACCAGCATTAGTTTTAAAAACTGAATTTGCACACAATGGTTTATTTTGCTTGTCTCGGACTTCCAGGTTATAGCACCAACACCAGATAGTCTGGTGGAACCGAGTAGGGTACCAAGGAACAGGTCAATTGGAAGATCTCAAGGAGTATACGGGCAGATGAAGGGATGCCTTCTAGTGTGGGGCGTCAGTTAGTAAGAGGAGATCAATGTGTAGGAGGTGTAAGCAAGTTGGACGTTGTGAGAGCTAAAGCTTGTAAAGAGTCAGAGTGCGCTGTTAGGCAGCGCTCGCCTAGAAATGCAGCAGAGTGCCGGTGTTACCTTTCTCCATAGCTGAACTGAAGGCTCCGGCTCCCCATGTGTTATTAACCAAAGGCAAAGTTGCTGAGGCTGCCACGAAAATGCAGACAAGACCATGAAACAAAAGCATCCCGGAGACTTAAAAATTTGCAAACATACGTGACAAGAATTTTCAATTCTATTAAGGAGAAGGAGGCGAGGATTATGCTTTATTAGAAATGCTCAGCAGCCAATTAGAAAACGTTAGATAAAAAAGAAACTACAGTACCCATGAACACCAGGGTAACACGTGACCAACCATAGAGACTACAATATAAAAGGTCGTGTAGATAGTGTTACATCCTCTTTCTTTGGTGAGGAAACAGTTCAAATTAAAACAGGAAGTCCAATTAAAACAATGAACGTCAGGGATAGGAAGACCATCAGCAACAGAAATAGTCCACTTCGAAAAACAAGGACTCGGCATCAGTAGATCACTGGAAACAGAAGACCATCGAAACAGGATAAACCAGATGGAACAGAAAAACCTCTACTTCGGGTCAGAACCTGAAAAGAGACATACAGCCGTAATACACATCCAGTAAATAGAATGAAGTCAAAAAATAGGGGGGGGGGTAGAGAAAACAAGGAATTGCACCAAACATGATTCATATGCAAAATAACAGTATAAATGCAGAACATGTGCAAACAATAACAACGGGTGGGATAATCCTCACCTCCTTGTCCTTAATAGAATTGAAAATTCTTGTCACGTATGTTTGCAAATTTTGAATTCTATGACAGGACAGGAGGCTCCGATTATGCTTGTTCAAAGCTGATCCACCACCACAGAAGCAATATGATCAATTGGTTTGTAAGAAAAGGTTTTGAACACTGAGTCAGAAGACCAATATTCGGCCTTCATGATGTCAAATAACATAACACCCATCGAGAATGCCTTAGAAGCCATAGCCCCACGTGCCGAATGAGCACCAAAAATGGAAACAGCTTCAGACATGAGCCATCTAACCCAGCGAGCCAAAGTAGCTGGGGTAACAGGGCTAAAAGGCTTCTGCAAAGCAATCAATACTTGACCATGCATATCTGAACGTAATGGAGCAGTACATACCTCATAATCCTTGACACATTGAACAACGCAAAGGTTGGGATGATTAGGAAAGGAAGGATAGGTAATCGAGGTAGTATTCGTTTTGGTGTGCTTGGAAAGAAGAAATGTGACACCCTCAGGTGTAAAAGTGCGACCTGCCAAGTCCAACGCCCAAACATCAGACAACCGCCTGTAAGAAACAAGGCATAACAACATAGTCAGTTTGGCTGACAGTTCCTTACGGGAAAGCAAAGAATTGGAAGGCCAGGCCTCCAGGAACTTCAAAACAATGGATACATCCCAAAGAGAGACATACTTAGGACATGGAGGATTCGACAGACGAATACCCTTAAGCAATTCGGCAATCAAAGGATGCTCACCCGCAGGTTTACCATCAATATGAAGATGAGCCGCTGAAATGGCAGAACGAAAGTTGTTGACAGTGCGATAAGCCAAACCGGAGGAAGCGAAAGAGGCTAGAAAATTAAAGATCAGGGAGACATCCGCTGAAGTGGGATCAACCTCTCGTTGAACACACCAGTCACACCATCGTTTCCATGATCCTCTGTTTCGTTTATGAGTATTGGGAGACCAGGCTTCACTGATAACCTTGGAAGCGTCACGTGAAAGGCCTGGCAGGGACCAGCGATCCCTGAAATTTGCCACGCTAGCAGAAGGAGATTGTCTGATAGAATCAGGGGATGCGGATTACCGAGGGGATCCAGCAAGAGATTCCACTTCTGGGGAGAAGGAGCGGCACTGCACAACACATCTCCAGGAGAACCGGGAACCACGCCTGAACCCTCCACAGAGGAGCAATCAGAATTAAGTCTGTTTGATAACGTTTTGTGCAAGCCAAGACCCTGGGAATCATCATAAAAGGGGGGAAAAGCGTAGCACAGAACCGATGGCCAAGTCTGTAGAAACGCATCCGTGGCCAGGGCTTTCGGATCCGGCCTCCAGCTGAAAAACAGAGGGAGCTAAGTGTTCAGGCGAGAGGCGAACAGGTCTAAGTGACACTGACCCCAGATCCAAAGGAGAGAACGGAAAATGAGAGGATGGAGCCACCAGTCGCTGAAGTCGCGAAGGCGGCGAGAGTTCCAGTCCACAATCTGATTGTGGCGACCGGGAAGATATTTGGCAATAACAGTGATCTTCTGTTGCAGACAAAAGTGCCCAAAAACTTTGGCGATCTCCGCCAAAATCTTGGATTTCGTTCCGCCTAACTTGTTGACATACCGGACTGCCGAAATATTGTCCATGCGGAGAAGAATGCAACAATTGGATCGAAGAGGAGAGAAACACCGGATCGCAAATGAACCCGCCAGGAGTTCCAGGCAATTTATATGGAGAGACAACTCCTGGGAGGACCACCGACCCTCGGTCGAGACGGGACCGCACTGGGCTCCCCAACCCCACAGACTGGCATCGAACTCTATCACCAGATCCGGAGATGAGCCGAACAGGGCTCGCCCATTCCAGGAATCCATGTGGTCTAACCACCATTGCATCTCCCTCCTCGCTTCCTCTGAAAGAGGAATTAGATCGGAATAGCGAAGTCCTTTCTGGAGATGGCGGATCTTCAAACGTTGAAGTGCCCTGTAATGCAGAGGACCCGGGAAAATCGCCTGAATGGAGGACGCCAACAGACCGACAACTCGTGCTAACGATCGCAACGACACAGTCTGTCTGGAAATAACCGAAGTCAATTCCCTCTTGATGTACCGAATCTTTTGATTGGGTAAGAGAAGTTAACACAAAAGAGAATTGACCTGGAAGCCCAGAAAATCTATCACCTGTGATGGAATCAAGACAGATTTCTGAGGATTCACCAGAAATCCCAGAGATTGTAAAAGGTCGATAGACCACTCCAGATGTGTCAAGACTTTGAGGGGACAGTCTGCCATGATTAGAATATCGTCCAGGTATATTATTAAACTAACACCCCGAGCGCGCAATCATTCCACGACGGGCCTCAGAAGTTTTGTGAAGCACCAAGGTGCTGACGAGAGGCCGAACGAGAGAACTTTGTACTCGTACCAATTCCCCTGCCAATGGAATTGCAGGAACCGACGATGTGGCTCGAAGATGGGAATCGACAAGTATGCATCTTTGAGGTCGAGGCGAACCATCCAATACCCCTTGCGAAGATCACGCAATAGATGAATCCCCTCCATCTTGAAGTGTCTGTAAACAACACCTCCGTTGAAGTCCTTCAGATTGAGAACCAGGCGGGAACCTCCCCCTTTCTTCTGTACCAGAAATATCATGCTGATGAACCCATGGGGATGGCGAACAGTTTGAATGATTGCCCCTTTTTGCAGAAGAGACTCGATCTCTGCCGAAATTAACTCTTGGTCTTGAAGAGAGAAAATTAGAGGACTGGGAGGGTGGGTTTGATGTTGGGGCTGATAAAACTCTATTTTGTAACCCTGAACAGTTTGCCGTTCCCAAGCATCTTTGGAGATTAGACGCCAATTGTGGAGAAAAAATCGGATTCTGTCCCCCAGAATCACATCGGAAACCGGAATCAAGCTCACCTGAAGTGTTGGAATCCTGGTAGCCACTTTGATTTCCGCCGGAACGTCCCTTTCGAATTTGTCCTCTCCCTTTGCGAGAGGGATAGAAGTGGGAACGGGAGTTGTCACCTGTATCTTGACCACCGCCCGTTTGGGACTGAAATCCCCTCTGGGAGATTTGTTGAGAGCCACGGCCGAACAAGCGTCCCCTATGTCGTCCGGCACTGGCAAAAACCGGACGAAGCACTCGCCGCAGCGAAGCTTGAGCTTTATCAAGGCCACTGAAAGTAGCCACAAATTTCGTAAGTTCCTTAAAGGCTGGCCGAACAACAGACCCTGAGCTACAGGACCGGACTCGGATGTGGAGAGCTCTGCCAATTTGGGATCTAATTTAAAGAGAATAGAGCGGCGACGCTCACTGGAAATTGCGCAGTTGGCATTACCCAACTGGCAAATAGCCATCTGAGACCACTCGATAAGCTCATCAGGGTCCACAAGGGCCGAACTCTTTGGCCAGAAACCCAAGATCTAAAATCTTCGTGAGTGGACCTAGCAAGTCCAGCAGTTTGTCCTGACAGGAGCGCCAGGATCTGTCAATTCCCTTCTTGGGATCCTTGGCGAATTTGTTGAGGTAGGAGACCATCGTGGGATCAATCTCCGGAGTGTCCGCTAAATGGTCAGCGAGATCCGGACGTGGACATTTGGATCGAAGGCGAGCCCTGACATCTTTCTCAAAGGGTTGTCGAATGTGAGCCTGTACATAGTCCGCCACAGCAGGGGAAGGAAGCCAAGAAGAGGTATGCGGATGATAGATGTCTGAAGGTTCGAAAGTAAGTACTGGAGGATGTGAAGGAGCATCAACATAATGCTCCTTACGCGACTTTTTACGTGGCGGTGGAACATCCTGATCAGAAGTTGAGGAATGAGTACCTTCAGTGTCCGTTAAAATGCCAGAGGATGCTGAAGCGGCCACCGAGTTCAAAGAGGAAGATTTAACCAAGGCTAGATTTTTTGCCAAATTTTTAAAATCTGACCTATGCGGATTAACGGGTGACTTAGAAGACGAACGGGAGGATGGCAACCAGCCCTGTTGTTTGGCGTATTGAGTCAAATGACGTTTTAAGGGATTGATGGCACAAGCAAGTACTTTATTAACTGAGTGTTGCACACCCTGGTCCAATGCCAATGCTAGTGTCGTCATCCTCATAATAGTAGTCATCTTCATCAAGATACTCATCCATAATGACACAATAATGTGACAGTAACGCCCACGAGATAACAATTTCAAGAATGCCAAAGGCACAATGCAGGGGGAGTGAATAACCCCACAGCAAGCCAGCAGGACAGGTAAAACCTGCACACACTGCAAATAATTAAATGTGGAGGGAGGGCTTGCTGTAAAAATATACACACTCTAGGCAGAGCCTATGCTTTGTTATACAGCCCAATGCTTTAAAAAAAGCAAAAGGTGTAATTGGGGCTGAGAATACGAGGCTGTGGGCAAGCGTTGTGGAAAACAACCTTCGGTATCAAAATCTCCGTGAGAAAACACGGAAGAATAATTCAAAATGGCCACCGCGCATGCGCGGTAACGGCCGCCTCAGTAAACAAGAAATAGGAGGTCGCGAGCATAGCGCGCGAGTCCTCCAGCCCTCATTCTCCCGCTCCACCTGAATATTTGAGAGACACGGGCGCAAAGCGCCCGAACACAGGGAGGTGAACACACGCTCCCTTCAACACCCGACACAGAAGCGGCGAACCTCGCAGAAACAAGCAACCGATACCTGCAAGGGGCGCGACTGTTACAACGCGTGCCAGCGCTAGTTAGCCATGTACATAAGGAATACAAAGAAGCATCGCGCAAACGTCAAAGCACAAGTAAATAAAGGTAAAGAAGCACTTAACTGGCTGCGGAGCAGCAAAGAAAGAGGATGTAGTCTCTATGGTTGGTCACGTGTTACCCTGGTGTTCATGGGTACTGTAGTTTCTTTTTTATCTAACGTTTTCAAATTGGCTGCTGAGCATTTCTAATAAAGCATAATCAGAGCCTCCTGTCCTGACATAGAATTCTGTGTGCGCAGCTTACAGATGCAGCAGCCGTGAGCTTGAGTCTTCACGTGACACCTCAGCCCGGAAGACAAGCGTGAGCGAGTGAGTCATAGACATAAAAGAAGGTCCAGTCCAACAGCCACCAGTACTGAAAGAAGAAAGCGCCACCAATGCTCTAAGTGACAAAAAATGATTGCAGAATCAACAAGTCGAGAGTAGGAGTTGGGGTACGGCGACGAGTTGTCACGGGGTCGTTTCTTTGAGGGATGAGTAATGGCGCGCGGTGAGGAGAGCAGCAGAGCGTTTCCTTGTGTGTTATCTAATATAGACTCGGCTTGCTAAAGAAATGATTGATAAAGCAGAAGCGTGATAGCAAAACTGGTCTACTTAACTGGCCAAAAAACAGACAGCATATTGAGATATTTTAGTGGGTAAAAATAGTGATCAGATGTTATCAGGTGGTCCTCTCTCTTTCCTCTCTTTTTTCTTTCTTTCTTCTCCTATCCTTTCCCTCTTTCCTTTCCCTCTATCCTTTTTGATAAAAAAAATAAAAAAAATGACTCTTCTTTTTAAATAGTATTTTCACTCTACTACCTATTCAGGAGTTTTTTATATTTCATTATGGTATATTATGCTTTGTTTTTTATTTCCTGTTTTTAGCAGTATTTAAGATTACTGTTTATACTGTTTATAACCTTTTCTATGTAGAATTCGCCTATTGTATCGTCTTCATTTATATATGCTGACGTGCTTTCAACTTATTTGCTCCTACTGGCTTACTATGTTTATGTAATCCTGTTATTTCTGTCTTCAATAAAAATTATTTAACTAAAAAAAAAAAAAAGATGTTATCAGGTGTGTTGGTCCAATTAGAATTAACCAAGGCTACTACTCCAAAAAATGCACTTATATGCAAATTAAAAATCCAAGCATAACAAGGTGATAAATATCCTGGTGACATGGAGGCTTTTGTTGATCTTAAAAGTAATGCACCTGCAGTATAGATCTGTACTTGTCAACCTGTTAGCTTTCAAACGAGGGCGAGGCTAGAAGTTGGAAGTTGTTGATTCCAGCAAAATGAAAGAAGAATAACAAGCCTAGTCAAGCACTCGTGCCTGTGCTGGCATCCACGAGAGCGAGCAGCGGCGCGCAGGCCATCTGTTTTCAATTTGCACGTGTGCCGCTGCTCGCTCCCGCAAGTTAGATGTCAGCACAAGCACGAGTGCTTGAAAAGAGCTGACCAATTTGTAAAGGTCATCTCCTAGAGCAGCGCATGCGCATTGCCTAGGCGAGACCTAAACACTGGGATCTCCCTGTCTTTATAGGGTACAAATTCTCCAAATTGCAGTTATGTCTCCCGCACTGTGAAAGATCTTTCCCAAGAAAATCCCTATGTTTAAATTAGATGAAAACGTAGGTTTAGCATTGTCATGCAGGCAAAATTATACACACTACAATGTGATTATATGGGTGTGACACTTAATATACCTAAATGGACCACAACTAATGCAGTACATTTGACAACAAAATGGGAGAATACTTTCTATTTCAGTTCTTCATTAAGGTGATGTTCTTTTTCCGGTGTAGGTTTCCGTCTTTTAATTATTTAGCTAAATACAGCAGGGCCTTTTGAACGAGGTTTGAATGCAGCACCTGCCTACTGTTTGGAACCACACCACCAGAGATGCATGTGCAAAAAAGCAGCTCTGCTCACCCGTGATGGACCCTTGGTGTGTGCTTCTGCAAGTTACGTTCTAGGGTTAATTACACAGAGAAGGCTCGGGGATACTTGCAGGTACTCTAAGCACCCCATCCCAAAAACTTTACCTTCTTAAGCCCCTTCCACACCTCAAAGGCAGACACAACTTTGTTTTACAGTGCCCTTTCTTCCTGCAGGGCTGACTATTATCTACAAGGAATCTATCAAATGCACAACATCGGCAGAAAACGCCATCACATTCATGGAACACCTGCTTCTGAAGAGTGCTATGGCTCAAGGGTCGTTTTGGTCCTTAAGGTGAAAGTTAGGGTCAGCAAGGACAAAGTAAGCTCTGGAGTCACTGGTGAGTGGTGCGATGAAGTCGGTTGGTATAGTGAGGTTGGTAAAGATGGCTTGTGGTCCATGTGGTTGGTAGAGGAGGATTCCGTTCAGGATGAAGTTTTGGGAGATTTGTAGCAAGGCGTGCATAGTGATCCAACAAGGCACACCCCTTCACAGATTGGCTGAGAGGTATAGAGCACTGCTCACAGATTGAGGAAGTGACTTAACTAGCAAAAGATTGTCTGCCGGGCACTGAAATAAATAGGGCCTATTACTTTGCTACCTGTAGAAATATGTCTTGTTGGAACATTCATTTCATTATACAAATACCTTATATCTTCCATCACAGGTTGCACATCTTGATTAGCCAGTCCTCCCATTTATGGCTATAGAATATGCACTGCGTGATATACTTTGTTTTTAAAATCAATAAGAAAGATGGTTATAAAAAAATAAAATGGAACCCATGGCTTTTCTATTGGCCACCTCCAAATAGGAAGTGGTGTTTGCAGTCAGTCAGTTCTGGAAACAGGCAGAGGATCATAAAACAAGTGTGGCTGAGTTGTCAAAGTCATGTGACAGCGTGTAAAAGACATTCATCGTATTACTTTGTTGATTTATTGCATCCCTATTTATATTTTGTGCTTATAAGTGTCCTCTGAAATTCACTACTCTTGTACAAAAGTAACTATTGTAATTTTATTGGCAGCATAATACCACCTGTGTTAATATGATCAATTCTTACTAGAACTTACTTTCAGTGCACTGCTCCACTTCCTTGGTCATGTTCATATTTTACGATATACTCCTGGTAAAATGTAATTAGTATCCTAATCTCATTATTTCCAAACTAAGGGGCATATCAACAAGGGCTTTATCTCTGCTTTTTTGACTTTAAAAGCCAAAAAAGCAGAGATAAAACTAGCGCCCTATCAACAACAGGGTGCTAACACGCAAATTTGCATGTTAGCACCCTTTTACTCTACGCTTCCCCTTGCATCTCTAATGAGATGCAAAGGGGGCGTTCCAGAGTAAAATAATAGAAGAAATGTCGCCAAGCGACATTTCTCCTATTATCAAGAATGTCGCTAACCCTGTTAGAGACAAAAAAAGCAGCGCTAACCGCGGTTAACGCTGCTTTTTTACGTCTGGTATTTTTCTGACTTAGCCATGCTATCCTATGTAAGGTGGATATCATGGCTAAGTTTGCCTGTCTCTATCAACAAGGTAACGTGAGATTATCGCTGGGTTTCCAGTGATAATCTCACGTTAGCCTGTTAGCGTGAGGATTTTTATCGCTATTGAGATAAGCGTTGCTAATAGCACGCTATCTCAGCGATAAAAATTCACGCTAGCCGGCGATAATTATCCTAGCGCTAAGTGCGCTTAGAGATAATTATCGCCCGTTGTTGTTGATATGTCCCTAAGCTTTACTGTTAATGTCTCCTTTTTGCACTGTACAGTGATTTGACTCCCTGTGACACTTCTCCTGTCTTGTGGTCTCCTGTGTTTCATGTACAGAGTAAGTGCTTCTAAAGTTGATATAGTATCTCTCTAACTTGTTTATGAAGAATCACAAAATTTGACTTTGGGAACTCCGGTGTGGTCTTGTTTGCATGAATCCCAATACTTTTTCTTACCCAGTATACCCTACAGACATCAAACATTGACTGAAAACATGGAATTTCCTCAAATGTCTATGAGAGATAGATCCAGAATATGTGAGGATCAACATAAAATCTATTATATGTTACTCTCGTACTTTTCCCAATGAAAATGATAGCCCACGTGTGTGGTTGTGTGTATTGCCCGGGAGAGAAAGGCCTAAAAAAACATTGTGGAAATTTCCAGATTTTCCCTTTGAATTTCAACCATTCTGGAGATGTATGTAGCAGCAGTATTTGGGACCAGGGCTGACCGGCAACTTAGAATATCTACCAACCCCAGAGATTTCTGAAAACTAGACACCTGGGGAAGTTTAGGGAGATATGGCTTGTGTGAAACCCACTAATGTTTCTTATCCAGAATGCCCAGCAAACATTAAACCTTGGTGAAAAAAACATGAATGTCCTCACATTTCTCTGTCACAACGTTTTGTAATATGCAGGATCAGCAAAGTCCTTCCATGCAGTGTTCTCACATTTCAATAAAAATGGTATCCTGCTTATGTAGATGACTTATTACTTGAAGAAGCAAAGACACCAAAATGTAATGGGGAAAGAGCAAGCTTTTTTCTCGGAATATCAAACATTCCAGGGACGTGAAGAGGTGCAGTATTTTGTCCCAGGTTCAGCTAACACCCAGGAAAATCTACCAACACAGACATTTCTGAATTCTAGGCATGGCATGTTTAAATCCCACTACCTTTTGTTATCCAGGTACATTTTAAGGAGTTTGCAGGAGTCGACAAAACTTATACTCCCCAGCATTCCTACTTTTCTCCTAATATAATGGCACCTCTTTTGCGTGGTTAAACCTATCGCAGAGGATAGGAAGGGCCAACTGATAAAAATACAATGTGGAAACATCAAGATTTTACCTTTAAATTTTAATCATTTTTGGGGATGTAGATCGCTGCTGTATATGTCCTAACCTTTGTGTGCGGAGTCTCCACGGTCATAAGTATACCACTACTGTTCTAGATAAATTAATTTTACTACTGTATATATCAATAGCGTTTTTAAAAAAGTACAAAAATCTTTTTATGTTTTAATTTATTTATTACTGTGCACTTTAATGGTCGTATGACCAAATAAAGTTAAACTGAAACCGAAACTATACTACTAAAATACTTTTGTGGATTGCAAACAAACGCAAACGTGAAAGTTTACCATTGTGAATCAAGCTATCATTCAGGATTACAGAGAGCACATTTGAGGGTGTCTATTGTTTACAGCTAGGAGAAAGTATCTTAAGAGATTGCATACTGGTGGTATGATCTGAGCGTTGTTATAATAGTTTTTTTCCAGCGTGAGGTAGGAGAAGGGTTGGTAGTGCTTTTGATCAGGTGTTCATGCTATGGAAGGCTTTTTTAAACTGATGAATCACAAAGGTGCCGATTCCGATCCGTTAAAAATATTTTGCGTACGACCTGTATCCGTATTTTTTTACGTACGAGTCGTACAAGTACCGTACAAACGGCCAAGTACGATTCGTACGTGAAAAATAACTACGAATAGCGTCGGGAAAAGTGTACGAGAGGGCGTCGGAAAGTTTTTACGTCCGAATATCGTCGGGAAAAGTGTATGAGAGTGAGCCGGACATTTTTACGTGCAAATCGTAAAACACAAGTCCGAGCGCGCAAGTACGATCCCGACCGTCCGTCCGAATACACAATTGCGCGTAAAATGGCCCGTACGGAGCCAATGCAGTAGCACACATGTACACGGGTAAACTTATGCCCGTGTACGAGCCGAACAGCCCCCCACCCCCCAATATGTTAGCACTGTACACCACCCTGTCCGCACTGTTCCCCAGCCCCGCAACTGTACGCGCCGTACCCCCATGTGCGCGCCGTACCCCCCATGTACGTGCCTTACCCCCCTGTCCGCACTGTACCCCAGCCCCGCACCTGTACGTGCCATACCCCCATGTACGCGCCTTCCGCCATGTACGCGCCGTACCCCCGTATGTATGCGCCGTACCTCTGCATGTTCGTGCCGTACTCCAGGCCCTCACCTGCACGCGCTGTACCCCCCCATGTACACGCCTTACCCCCGCATGAATGCACCGTACCTCCGCATGTACGCGCCGTACCCCAGGCCCGCACCTGTATGCGCCGTACCCCCCCATGTACGCGCCTTACCCCCACATGAACACGCCGTACCTCCGCATGTACGCGCCGAACCCCAGGCCCGCACCTGTACGCGCCGTACCCCCCTATGTACGTGCCTTACCCCCGCATGTACACGCCGTACCTCCGCATGTACGCGCCTTACCCCAGGCCCGCACGTGTACGCATTGTACCCCCACCGCATGTACGCGCCGCACTCCAACACCGTACCCCAGCACCCTCACCCAGCATCGCGTATGTACGGACCGTACCTACCCGAAAAGGACTCTTACAGAACCAGGACACTGTAAAACAGCACAAGGAGGGTCAATTCGACTCGCACAACACCACAAAACACGTCTACATGACAAAATACATCTCAATGACTGACCTGGCACATCCAAACAGGCAAACAGAGGCCCTAAATCACAACCACCTCTTATAACACACCCACCAAAATTCAAACACAGCCACACCCAAAAATGGACCAATAAAAGGGGCCCACACACACAACCCATGAGCCTTTGCAACAGACCCACTGCTGCCAGACCCCACAGAGACACAATCTACATTACTGATACCTTCACTACACCTTCACTCACACACCTTCACACAACCTCCTTCACAAACATCCCCCTCTTCACATTCACACACACACCGTCACATTCACACCCACACACACACAACCATCCACACCCACACCCACACCATGCCCACAGACAAGAATCCAAAGTTCACAACGGCGGAGCTGGACCTCCTTGTCAACGAAGTCATCAGAGTCGAGACACAGCTGTTTGGAACATTGGTCAGACAGACCAGCATAGCTGAAAAATCTGCCATGTGGCAGAGGATTGTCGGTATGGTGAATGCTGTTGCGCCCATCCGAAGGACCAGGCATGAATGCCAAGCCAGGTGGTACGATCTGCGCAGGGCGGTCAAGAGGAAAATGAACGAAGGATATGCCCAGAGTAACATCACTGGAGGTGGGCCGCTCCGCAGACCCGTACACTACCATCCCTGGGAGGAGAAGGTGATGGCCCTGCTACCGCCGGTGGGAGTACACAGAGTCGAAGGAGTCGCAGAGCCTGGTGAGTACACAAACAACTTACGTAACATGGGGGCAATGGGGTCCACACCACATATACACCAAATGCACGCAACTTCCCCCAAGCACTCACCGCACACAACCACACTCAAAAACCACGCTCATGCCACTAACGTCTCCATGCACCCCTCACAAATCAAGGCAAGGCCATGTCCAAGGCTACAACCACTACAAACACAAGACTGGATGTCCGGGAGGCTGGGCCCCACACAACACATTGTGAAAATGAGGCGCAGACACCAATGCCCTCAGCCCATATGGCATAGGTACATACCCATGTACAATGCACAGGGAATGGCAAAGTACTGACAAGGTAGCTGACACTTGGACCTGCTGTATGCAGCACAAGGCCCTCCTGGGACCACTGTACACTCAAACACCAACTCCCCAAGCACAGGTATCTAGCACAGGAACTCACACTCACTGTCATGCCAGCATGCACCATGAGGGGACAGACACATCACCTGGGAGACCCGATGACAACTCACACTACACACAACAGCAGGCCTGGTCACACCCCCCCCCCCCCTAACACAAGCACACACCCCCGGGTCAGGCAACGGATTTACACACTCCCACAATGGACATGTGACACAACAAGACCAATCCATAGCCAAACAAGCATCATAGCCAACAATCTACAGGTCAAACACTCAGGAGAACATCCCAATCTGTCCCCCGCAACATACCCATCCCCAAGTGGACATTGAGAGGAATGCTAGGCACATCCAACTACCTGGAGGAACTGTGTCAACTTGAATATGTATGAAACATAGATGTCGCATGAAACACCATTAACATTGTCTCTCTCTCACACACAGGGCAACGTCGTCGATCTCCCCCAACACTGGGGGGAAGAATCACAGTCCCAGGCTCCGCATGAAGATGATCCCACCGGCAGCGACGACTCTCACCACTCCGTGGATGACCCCGACAAACCTGGACCCTCTGGTGCCCAAGCCCCTGCAGCACCTGCGTCAGGTACATCTGTGCCAACCACCCCCCCCATTCCTGCCACATCCCAGGACACACCCAGGAGCCCTGCTCGCACTGAACAACAGAGCCAGTCTGACCAGGAGGGACAAGGTTCTCCGGGCACCCAGGAGGAGGCAGGCAACCCTGCAAATGCCATCCCTTTGGGGTCCCGTAGACCCGATGTGCCCACAAGGGCAGGGTAGGCTCAAGTGGGCAGGGGTGGTGGGAGTGGAGGCAGGCGAAGGCGCAAACTTGACCAGCCAGCTCAGGACATCGGTATGTCACACATATGCAACATCCTGGACACATACCGGCGTGACACCAGAGGCATCAACCAGGTCGTGTCGAGACTCTCAGAGATGCAGGGGACCCTCGATGAGATAAAGAACCGGCAGGTCGAGCATCATGCCAGTCATCAACAACACCAAGGACGGATGGAGGCAAGACTGGCTGAGCTCCTGGCGGTGCACAGGGACATGAGCCAATCACTCTGTCAGATCGCCCAAAGCATGGGCAACCCTCCCTGTGCCACCAGGCGTAGACCAGCACCAGACACAGGGAGGGAGGAGGAGGAGGAGGAGGATTCGTCTGACGGAGCGTCCCAAACATCGTCAAGGCCTGCATCTGAGGGTCCCCGGAGGAAGGTGGGTCGTCCACGGAAAAGACCGTGAGAGTCAGCGGACCATCCACATCTCCCAGGTCACCTGGCCTGGCACCTGGCCCTCTGGTGCAATAGCAGCACCTCATCCAATGACATTCTCTGCCACATGGACTTGCTGGTCACAGTCTGACCAATGATGACCAACAATGTGCCCTGGACTCTGATGACTTCCAATGCCAAGGATACCATCTACCCCTGTGAACTTTGGATTCTATTCCCCCGGTAGAGCACCTAATTTCATCTACCAAAACACGTACCCCACCGCAAATAAATATATTACTTTGGTCATGAGACGTTCCTGTCATTTTGCATTATTCAACAACATATGTGTGTGGAAATGTCAAACTATGCCTGAGTGTTGAACTAACTCCAGCCATCCATACCCTGGGGTCAGAGTCTGGTACAGGACACACATGGGTCACAAGGTATCATTCAATGTAGGCATGGAGCACAACACTCACCTGTGATGGCCTCTGGCTGCTGAGGGGGGGCTTGCTTAACTGTGCGGACAGACCTATTTGGGAGATTATCATCAAGGCGTAGAGGTCATGGCTCATGTGGAGGTTCCCGTGGAGGGAGTCCCAGGTATGTGTGGCCAGGTGGGAGAACAATGTCCTGTATGCTGGAGTACGGTGGATGTGAAGAACGGTGGCCAGGGCAAGGTTGGATGCATGGAGATGGCCCAACGGGATCTAGGATGACAGACGTACAAGGTTGGTTTGGGGTCGGGGTTGTGGACTGCCTCCTGAGTGTGGGTGGGGAGTGTGGAGGTCATCCTGCAGCAGACAGTGATCCATTGCAGCTATCTATGGTGGACGGTGAGGTGGCTGGGGCGCAGGGTGTTGAAGCTGAGGTGTGCAGATGCACCCTGGATGTGGACAAGTTTCCTGGGAGTTTGGATGTACTTGCTCCGTAGAGGGCAGGGCAGTATTTGACACGGATGTTGTCATGGACCTGGGGGATGGTCTGTCTTTTCTTGGAGTGGATCTATCTGTGGATCATGTGCATAATGCAGAGGGCGTTGCAGCATGAGGTACAGATGCTGTAGACTAGCATGGCAAATGTGAGCAAGCCAAACATGATGCACACTATCTTGTGTGTGTGGCCACTGGGTGCTTGTGCAGGGCTCTTGCGGGTGGGACACAAGCACTTGACCCAGCTGGAAGGGGACAATCCTCAGATGATCACCTCAGTCCTGTACAAGTCCAGCCTCAGGTGGCTCGTGTTCAGCCATTCATCAATGGATCTCATGCATACTTGAATGATGGAACTGCCAATGTCTGTGTCTTTGTTGAGGGTGAGGAGCACCTGGCTGTCAATGGCATACGAGCTGATGATGAGGTGCAGTACGCATGTGATGGTGGAGAGGGGGGTCCTGGACACCCTGTAGATTGACATGCTGAGAGATGATACCTGTGCCATGTCCCAGATGATGACACCATACTACATGCTGAAACCTTGAGTCCCACTCCCATGCCCTTGCTGGGGTACAGAGCCGGTGGGGAGTATTAGGGACGTGACCTGGTTGGTGTGACAGGGCCTGGAAGGTGGGGCAGCGCAGTTTAGGCAGTTGGAGTTGCACACTCAGCATGCAAAGGTGTTGTGTGTGTGCCCAGGGTATGTCTGACAGCAGGCGTTAGATGTGCGGATGGACATAGCTAGGAGTGTGGCTGCTACATCAGACTGTAGTGTGATGTGGGTTATGCAAGGAGAGGATGGTGGTGCAATGTGCACCTTGCATGTGCTGATGGTCCAGCCTTTGGCACCGCGTGGTGGCAACAGTGGCATAGACAAGCTGAGGACAGCCAAATGAATGGGTGGAGGGAGGAAGTGAGGAGCATCTTGGAGGCGTGTGTGTTGCCAAATCTGGATACTCTGTGGGCCCTTGCTGCTGGGGCCGCAGCAGCAGGCGGCATCTCCTTGCAAAATGCCAGAATTTGCACACAAAGACTAGGATGTCAGAAGGACAACTGCAACAGGCGCGTTTGTAAAGTAAGGAGTGTCCAGTGTCACATGGCACACCCAGAGACAATGCATGCACAATCACCAAAGAAGCATGACACCGGATCAGGAAACTGAAGGCCGACCTGCGCACAGGAGACACACCCTCAGCAGGTGTTGATGGCCCATTGTGTGGACCAACATGCCAAAAAACATACACGACCATGTACTTCATGCCCAATAGGGAGCCTAATCCATGAGCAACTGCATGCATGTTGCTAAACTACACATGGACTCCTATGCATAATCTCCCACAACTATGCCAGATATGCCGCATGCAAAGTGGCAAGAGACCTGCATTGACAGAGATGAGGCACCTTGGAGTGTGACGAACAGCTTTATTACTCAGCCTCACACTAAGGGAAATGCATCAATTGGAACAGACTCACAGGTCATTTGGCTGACCATGTGTGATCTACACTGGACACCCCCTTCAACACACAGATGTAGTAAATCCTACTGAGCTGGCACACAAGTGAAGGGGTTGAGCCTAACACCCCTTGCTGCACACGGAGAGTCTGCAATTCCCCATTGAGCCTCATATGGGGATGTCCCACACTATGTCCACCATTAGCATCCCGTATGTTCCTGAGGGACGTTATACACACATTGATGCCTTCATCAGAATCCACAAACCATTACAGATGACTGTCAGGAAGGGTGACTATCAATTCATGGGAGCCATGCAACACGTCATGTGCCCCATGGTGAGTCGACATGTATGCATGGTAACACAACATGCACAGGAGCAGTCCCCACATATCACAAACACGTACCACCCACAAAATGCCTTGCTGCACTCCTTACCCAAAATGACTTTTCACCATGTCTGTGCATGTAACTCTGATCCAGCACACGTTGCAATACTCATGAGGAATAGCAGGAGGGCAATGATGACATGAGCAGACGACAGCCGCAAGAACCTGGGGAGGACAGACACACAACAAGTCAGCGAAGAGCTAGTAATCTGCAGACATGTACTCTACAGGAATGATGTTGTCGCCATGCCCTTAATTAATTTTTTGTCCCAGCTAAAAATTGTGGAATGAGGGCATGCCTATCACTATAGTTGGGGTACCGTAGGCCCTAGTGATACGGCCAGTACTCACGCGTGTATGGCCCGTACACGCGTGAGTACGGCCCGTATCACTGTAGTGATGGTGCCCTAGGGGTACGTGTGAAACGCGCCATACCTGTGTGGGGATTTAAGAATTACAATGGGGACACATGAGGGACAAGTATTAGGGCCTAAATGCATGCTGGTTGTCATGGATACCGAGTTTCAAGTTTAAAATTTAACATCATGTGGTCTGGAAAAAGCAGTTGGCCCCATTATACATTGTTGCAAAGTGGTTGTTGACTTGACATGATGCTGCAAATTCGAAAGATGCGAAGGCTGTCACTGGTGTATGTTTAAAAGGATTGGAGGAAACGTAGGTTGCAAATGAGTCTGACCAATCACTCTGTACTCCTGTAAATGGAATAGGCCAGCAAGGCAGATATAAGGCAGGCAGAACCCATGAGAGGGCACTTGCCTGCACAACATGTCAGTCGATACCACTGCTGCTGTATTGTCTCCCTCTGGCACCATGTCAAGGACTGTGGAGAGGGCCCAGCCATTCACCCAGGAGGAGAACGAGGCCCTGCTGGATGTGATCCTCCCACGGTACCCCATGCTGTATGGCCGACCAGGGGAGCAGGTGAGTGCTGACTCCACTACCTTTGCCTGTGCACCTTTGTTGTGTCTGTCACTTCTGGCATTGTGTCCAGGTGTGACAGACATGCAATGTTGGTTGGAGTGGGTCAGGGGGGGGGGGGTGGCTTATGTCTCTCATGCAGGGCTTGATGTAGTTCATGTGTGCACACCTCACTTGCATTGTGCTTACTGTGACATTCACTGCATAGTGCATGGCACATTCAGCCAGCCTAATCCTCTTGGGCATTCTTGTTCTATTGTCGTGCGGTGAGTCAGTGGTCACCCCGGTGTGACAGGTGACTGCACCCACAGATGTGTGTGAAAGTTGAGTGGAGCTGTGGTGAGAGTGGTGAGAGTGTCCAAATGATGTGTACGCCCCCTGGACATTGATGTGTGTGAATGTTTCTTGTCATGTGGGTGAGTGTCTATGTGGAGTGTTGCACCACAGCTGCATGGAGGAGGCAACTGCTCAATCCAGCTGATGTGAGAAGTAAGCCGTGCTGTGTGTCTGACTTGCTGAGCTAGCCCCACACCTGTGACCCCCCCCCTGGCAAGTGGCACATGTGCAGAGTGAGGTTTGCATCCGCTGTTGCCAATGGCAGGTGATTGATGTGTGCCTGTGTGTGTCTGTGTACTCTGCTGAGGTTTCGTCAGTGGCCTGGGGCATGTGACTCCTTTGCGGTGCTGTCCATCAGCCTTGTGTTGCTTGGGATGCACAGTGTGTGCCATGATCAGGGATTGTTTCACACTCCTCATGCCACCTGTGTACTTACTATGCCATGTAGTGCATTGGTGCGTCCACAGTGGAAAAAGTCCCTATGACTAAGGTGCTATTACTTGCCAGCATACTATGCCCTGTTCAACAAATCAAAGATGTTCAAATGTGTGTCTCTGTGACATGGTGCAGGTGTAGTGATGTTGTCCCACTTTGTCATCCACACAGGTAACCGCCTACCACAAGGGGAAGATCTGGAAGGATGCCGTCAAGGCCGTGCAATCGGTGGAAGGTCGCAGTCGGCGCCCGCCGCAAGTGAGGAAGAGATGGCAGGACATCCGGTGCTGGACCCGGAGGATCGCCCGGGTCATGCTGAAGGAGGAGGCTCCTCGCAAGCATGGCGGGCGCCGGCGCCTGACCCACCAGATGAAGCGTGTCCTGGCGGTGGTCTTTCCTGACCTGGATAGGCAGATACAGGAGTTACAGCAGCAGGAAGGGGGTAGGTACATGTGTGTTTGTTGTGTGTCGCCAGCTTTTGTAGCTGCTCAGTCGCCTGGATACACTGCCAGGGTATATATGTGCAGTGCATATCCTGTTCCCCCAAGTCAACCTGTGCTGTTCTTCCTCCCTTCCCCTCCTTGACATGTGTTACCTGGTCTGTGTGTTATCACTATTGCACATGGTCATCTAGGCTGCCAGTTAATCAAGGTGCACACTGCTTTCAGCATCATGTGTGGGGGTGGTCTGCCTGTGCCCTGTCCTGTTCAGTCATTTGGGGGTGGATAATTGTTGGCACTGATGCTGAGTCTCAACATAGGAGTGTGAGGTTTCAAATGAACAGACTTGCAGCATGCATTACCAATGTTGTGGCCTCAGACATGATGTCCATGAGTGGGATATATGCATTGTGCCGGGACGGTTGCTCCTGTTACAGTCAGCTCATTCCAGGACCATGGAGCAGTGTGCCCACTACAGTCCCCTGACACAGCCTGCCCTCCTACTCATGTGTGTCATCCAACACTGTGCACATTCACTGTGGGTTCAGCATGGTTCTGCCTCTGTGGCATTGTTCCCTGGCCTAGGTAGTATTTTTCACATGTGTGATACATTTGTCCACTGGACAGGGATACACCAGATTGCTTGTGCATACTCACACTGGGCAGTGCCTGTGTGGCTATTCACAACAATCTGTTGATGTTTGTTTGTGACCAATATGTTTTGGCAGCCCTACAAGGTGATGTCGTGTTAATGAAGCTAGTTTTCAAGCACAGTTATTGTAACCCTGAATAAGAGGTGTCACTTCTTGATCGGTATCAGTCACATTGACTCAGGTATGGGTGGGTGTGTGCGGGAGGGGCGTACATGTTCAACCCTGATGTTTCATTGGCAGTCCTGACTTGTGTGTGATGATTCGCAGTATAGAAAGTCATCGTGCAGTGCCCCCGTGATGTTGGCCAGTGCTTAATGTTCGTGCTTCGTAGCCTGTGTCAGATTTTGACAATCATGTATCCTGCTTGTACATTTTTGGCACCTGTGTGTGGTTCAGATGCTACACAGTTGTGACTTTGTGTGCTGACATCTGTGGGTACATTCTGGCTTGCCATGATGGGGAACCCACAGTACAGCTAGGCTTTTTTGCTAAACAATTGCAGGCCCATTATCTTATGCATTGTCCTGGGTGTGAACATGTGTGCCACTCCAGATGACAGTCAGTAGTTCATATGTGTAGCCAACTGTGTGATCAGGTGACGGATAGCCATGTGACAAATGACATTATTCAAGTTGTTACTCAGAGAAAATGTCCATTGGCACTCACTACACCTGTCAACATGTCTCAATGTTTCATATGCTTGACCTTGTTGTTTTGTTGTGAAGGACAATGATGTGCCTGCATGACAGATGTCTCCCAAGGAAGTGCACAAGACACCACCTTTACACTTTCCAGGGACACGCTGGCACATTTTAAAGTAAGGCAGAGTTTGAACAAAACTTGTTTGGAGTTCATACATATACACGTTCCCACAGTGTGGTAGGATTTGGGTTAGTCCTTGGTTGTTGCTGATACGAACTTACGAGTGTCAAGTCATCCAGACCACCCTCGTGCCATGTATATGTACTTACTGATACGCCATTTCTGCCTAACAGTGGCTGATTTGAATGAGTCTGGCAGCGCAGACAATGACTGTGTACATGTAGGGCCCGATTCACAGAACAAACTTAAGACAAAATCCTAAACTTAGTACCATTTTGGTATTCACAGAATGCACTTACTACTTCTGGTATTCACAGAATGAACTTATTACTTTTGCGATTCACAGAATAAACTTACTACTTTTGCTATTCACAGAATGGATTTACGACTCTGGCCACTGTCCGGAAGCCCCGCCTCCGGCCCGGAAGCCCCGCCTCCGGCCCAGAAGCCCCGCCTCCGGCCCGGAAGCTCCGCCTCCGGCCCGGAAGCTCCGCCTCCGGCCCGGAATTTCCGGCCCGAGTGCGGACGTAAAGTTAGGAGTCGTAAATCCATTCTGTGAATAGCAAAAGTAGTAAGTTTATTCTGTGAATCGCAAAAGTAGTAAGTTCATTCTGTGAATACCAGAAGTAGTAAGTGCATTCTGTGAATACCAAAATGGTACTAAGTTTAGGATTTTGTCTTAAGTTTGTTCTGTGAATCGGGCCAGTAGTTTGGGGTGCACCACTTCTGCTATACAGACACATGTGTGTTGTGTTCACAGAGTGCCAAATTCACACATTCTAGACATGTCCAATGGGTAAAGGGTTGTGATTCTCCAGGAGTCACAATGTATTTCTTTGGGGTTTCACAAGTACTCACAGGTCTCTGAGTGTGGGGACACCTTCTGCATTGGCATGTGGTATTTGGCCTTGGGTGCGACAATACTGTTTGGTTCACAGTGAACAAGAGGTGGTATGCCTTCATAGTCTTGCTGTGCTCAACTGATCCCAGACACTAGCTTCTCATGATCTTGTGATTTCAAGTTATTTGCTGTTGTGTCCTAATTTTCATTGTTTCCAAGTGGCATGGTGGGTCAACCAACTGGGGAGTGCAGGGCTTACATATGTGGGGAGTATTCTAGATGTTACTCATGATGCCTTTCCTGATATGCACTGTTGCCTATTTTGTTTGGACTCATGTGTCAGATGCATACAGGTGACTGATTTTTTCGTGTCTCTTCACCTTGCCCACAGCATCATCGGAGGACACCGAGGGAGACACCGGCACGGACGTGGAAGAGGGATCGAGCAGTGGTGCCACCACTGCTGAGGAGTCGGCGGACTCAAGTGGCACCGAGGTCAAGGGGAGTGAGGCGGAGGACCTGCCCAGTACCAACACTGACTACGAGGCTGACGGGTCCGAGGCTGAACTCCCTGAGGGGGCGGAGGCTGCTCCAACAGCTGGCACCAGCACTCCATCCGTACCCGCCCCCTCCATTCCCATCACCGCCCTCCCACTTGCTCAGGTCCCTTCTGTCCGTGCTAGGCCACACCGTGTCTCCTTCGTGCCAGGCACCACACCCCCTGCCACTGTCCCACCTGCTGCCCTCACTGCCGAGTCTGTGGACATTCAGCGGCAGTTGCAAGTTGGGCAGACATCGATCCTGACTGTCCTCCATGGCCACACCAGACTGCTGACCCGGATGGTGTCGTACATGGAGGACATGTCATCAGCGATGTCTGACCAACGGATGTTGCTGAGGTCCCTAGACTCGTCACTGATGGCAGTAGTGAGTCACCTGCAGCGCTGCGTCCCCACCCCCCACCCCTGCCCCATCCACAAGTCCCACACCCATGCCTGTCCCAAGCACACCAAGACATCCACACACACGCACCCCACCAGACACAAGCAGCACACCACCACGTAAGGGCAAGTGCACACCTCCTCACACGCACACTCAGGGGGAAGCAGGCACACCCACTGGGTCTGGGGCACACAGGCAGGCACGCAGCCACAGTCCTCGTCCACATGACTCACTCCCCAGTCCCTCCGATGTCACTCCCCTTGGCTCCGCTGCCCCAGATTCGGAGAAGGAGGCCTACTTTGCTGGGCTGGGCCTCAGCCCCACTAGTTCACCTGGCCGGAAACGGTCAAGGCACTCCACGGGTAGGGGAGTTAAGTCCCCCAGCCTGTCCACCACCTCCCCCAGTAGCGCTGCAACCCATCCCTCCGACCCCCCCCCTCCTTGGGGCCTGTTGTTTCTCCGGGTGCAGGGGAGACGCTTGAAGAACTGGCAGAAGTGTGCAGCGCCGAGCTCACCTCCCCCTTTGGCGCTGCCCCACCCCCTGTGGTGGAGTCGTCCGTCCCTGCATCCACCACACCTACTCTTCCCCTCCTGTCCCTGCGGTGCCTGGTCCTTCCCCACATGATGCCCCCCCCCCCAATCGACGACACAGAGTCTTCTGATGTGCAGACAAGCTAGGGGAGATGCATGGCCATGTGTCCCCCCCCAAGGACTGATGATATGGACTGACCATTGGCCTTTGTGAATAGTCTCGTTTACACATTATTATTTTCATGCTGAATAAAGCATTTTCTATTTTCGTTAGAAAAGTCTTGCATTTCAGGTATTGATGTTGATGCTGATGCTACAGGAGTTGGGGTTGTGGGCATGTGTTATGTTTCAGGGAAATGTTGTAGTCTGCTGCTCATGGGGTGGAACCTGGTATCTGCGTGCCATCACATGGTCTCTGAAAAGATTCTTTGTCATGTATGCTCTTTGTGTTTGGAGACATTGTCCCAAGGAGTGTTCCTTCCTCTGTGGCACCTGACATCTTCCCTGCAGAGAGTTGCACAATTGTTGTGTTGACCTGTGTCTACATTTCCTTTGTTGGTGATGGATCCCTTCAACTCTGGCCATGCCTGCTCAGCAATGTCTCTGGCTGCATCGTCTGTGCCATCCTTGGTACTCACTGTACTTGTGTATAGAGTATTTTGCCATGCCTTCATGGAGAAATTGTCCCTTTTCCACACAATGCATGTGTGTAATCCCAGCCTAGCACACATATGGTACTTGTTCTGCTGGGTATTTGAACACCTGACTCACAATTGTGGGCATTGTATCTGTGGGAACTCCACCCTATTCCTTCCATGACAGACAACATCTTGGTGGCTGGCCCAGCACCTGAACATTCCTATCAGTCCTGGGATGTGCGTGACAGTGTGTGTTCTCGTTGGCTCTCTTAGTTTAGTAGGCAGTGACATGACTATACAGTCTTGTGGCATGATCTCAGTGTGTGTATTGTGCTGCATCTGCCAGGGGTGGGTATGCATGTGTTATTTGTCCTCACATCCACATGTGGTGTGTCATGCAGTGGGGGAAAGACATCCATCCTCCTGGGAGTGGGATACTGCTGTCAGTGATGTGTTGTTATGGCACTATCATCATTGTCCAAAGTTAGGGATGCGTACATACACCCATTGAGTTGTGGTCATCTGATAATGATGTACACCCCCCCATGTCTCTGTCCACTGCTGGGAGTCCTCTGCACCCACTCATATATGTCTGTCCACTGCTGGGAGTCCTCTGCACCCACCCCATGTCTCTGTCCACTGCTGGGAGTCCTCTGCACCCACCCCCATGTCTCTGTCCACTGCTGGTGTTGATATGCACCCACCCCCATGTCTCTGTCCACTGCTGGGAGTCCTCTGCACCCACCCCCATGTCTCTGTCCACTTCTGGGAGTCCTCTGCACCCACCCTCATGTCTCTGTCCACTGCTGGGAGTCCTCTGCACCCACCCCCATGTCTCTGTCCGCTGCTGGGAGTCCTCTGCACCCACCCCCATGTCTCTGTCCACTGCTGGTGTTGATATGCACCCACCCCCATGTCTCTGTCCACTGCTGAGAGTCCTCTGCACGCACCCCCATGTCTCTGTCCACTGCTGGGAGTCCTCTGCACCCACCCCCATGTCTCTGTCCCTTCTGGGAGTCCTCTGCACCCACCCCCATGTCTGTGTCCACTGCTGGTATTCCTCTGCACCCACCCCCATGTCTCTGTCCACTGCTGGGAGTGATGGGCACCCACCCCTCACATGTCCCTGTCCACTGCTGGTATTCCTCTGCACCCACCCCCCATGTCTGTGTCCACTGCTGGTATTCCTCTGCACCCACCCCCATGTCCCTGTCCACTGCTGGTATTCCTCTGCACCCACCCACCCACCCACTTGTGCCCTGCTGTGGTACACTTCTGTCCTGGGCATACACCACCCCCAATTTACAGCTGATGTGCTGCACAAAGCTGTACACCTACATCTGTGGCGTGTGTACACCTTGTATCCATCATGTAATGGGGCTGTAGGGGTACAGGTGGTACAGCCCGTACCCATGCTCTGGGGGCGTGGGTACGGGCCGTACCACCATAGTGGCGGTGACATAGGGGTACGCGTGGTACGGCCCGTACCCACGCTTTGGGGGTGTGGGTACGGGCCGTACCACCATTGTGGCGGTGACGTAGGGGTACGCGTGGTACGGCCCATACCCACACTCTGGGGGGCGTGGGTATGGGCTGTACCACCATTGTGGCGGTGACGTAGGGGTATGCGTGGTACGGCCCGTACCCACACCCCCCAGAGCGTGGGTACGGGCCATATCACCATTGTGGCGGTGACGTAGGGGTAAGCGTGGTACGGCCCATACCCATGCTCTGGGGGCGTGGGTATGGGGCCGTACCACCATAGTGGCGGTGACGTAGGGGTACGCGTGGTACGGGCTGTACCCACGCTCCGGGGGGCGTGGGTACGGGCCGTACCACCATTGTAGTGGTGACGGGTACAAGTCGACGTTCACTTCCGTTGTGGAGGTAGGTAGGGATTGGTGGACACGCCCCCCCCCCCGGTGACCAGGGCCTGGAGGTAATTTCTGTGCAGGTCATATGTATATTTGTAATTGGGTGGGGGTAATGTTTCCTGCCCCAGCCCCTCCACCCCCCTTTGCCCCTGGGTGTTGTTTTGACCTTCTGCGGCGTCTGCGTCAGTTTCTGAACACGAGGTCGTAGGCTATAAGGGCCGGGATGACGCATAGGTTGGGGTCCATCGCTGTCCGTCGCGTACCGGTGCTACTTCTTCGCGTCGTCCTCAAGTTCCCGGGAGTTTTTGGCTGCCGTAAAAAAATAGCGGTGCGGAGTGACGTAGGCACGGATTGTACTTGCTGGTCCGTAAAACCCTGCCTGACTCCGTCTGGACGTCGCGTACGCTCTGTCCAGATTCAGATTTGTATGTATTTTTTTGCCAGTCGGTCTTTTGTACAACTCGTACGGAAATGGTATTTCTGTGTGAATCGTACTTGCGAGTTTGTAAGGTGTTTTTCCCGGGTACGAGTCGGACGGAGAAAACGCTCCTTACGACCATTTGTACACGGATTTTACAGGATCGGAATCGGCACCAAAATGTTTCTAAAATCCCCCAGATGTTAATTGCTGCTGTAATGGTGATGGAAAGTGAGGTCCAGAGATGCTATGCCAATACTAAGAGAGTTCTGTAAAGGCATTTGGAGATCAAGGCATCAGCCTACCAGATAAACTAGGCAAGGCTCTATTATCTGACAAATGCTCGCAAATTTGGTGTACCGGATATACAGAACACTACTCGGGCATATATACACACTGCCCTAGTAACATGTCAGGATAAATGAAAACTGACAGTGAAAACTCACAAGAAGGCACTCTTACTATCATGCGAATTGATCTTAAGAGGAACTTTAAAATGCAAAATATATCTTATGTATGTAAATTTCGAATCAGAGAGAAAACAAATTGCTTCACATTGAGGATCTACTAACAGATGAAATTCAGTGAGAATCTCAATGCATTTTGGAAAACAATTGCATGGAAATTTATCTTTGAACTGCACATTTCTTGGAAACTAGCCTGTGACAGAAAGCATGAGTCAGACACTGCTAATTACAGCTGTTATGTGACGTATCTGATAGAAACACGTTAGTTATAGATTCTTTACCTTAGAATTACCCCCAGGCGTCAGACTGGATATGGAAAGTTTTTTCGTCAGCAGTACCTCTGCGCGTCGGAAGGTGGCGTCGGTCGACTCCGCGTCCGTCGCCAGCATCGTGGTCGTCCGGATGACGTAGAGGCAGCTACTTAGACACCGCCCTCGCGCGCTGACATCAGTTATTTCCTTTTCCGCGCCAGCCAGTGCAGATCCGGGAAGAGTGGTACCTCAGTCATTTTTTAATGACGGTGACGGATCTGCACCGTGTGAGCCTCTTTTGCCCAAGTCATGCTCCGACTGTCGGTCAATGGCGCCGAAGGATTTGCGGGAGCAGTCCCAAAAGCTGCTTGAACGCCGACAGTCGGCTCCGTGCAATTCAAGTTCCCGGTCAAGAGGGAGGTCGAGGGACCGGTCGCTGAGCCTCCAGCATTCCGGTTCCAAATCATCAAAGTCTTCGCACTCGGGGTCGGGTAAGTCGAAGCATAAGAAGAAGTTGAAGAAGCATTGTCACTCTTCGACTTCCCCTCGTCAGTCTGCCGATCGGACGAGGCATGCGGGTGGTGCCACTCCCGCAGCTCCGCGAGCGGAGCCCGAAGGGTCGACTCCGAGCTTCCCTCCTTTTCAGGGACCCGGAGCAAGCCCCGCCCAGCTTCATATGTTCTACGAGGCAATCCATGCCATCTTTGGGCGGACCGACCCCGCTGGTGTGCCTTCGGGCCCCGTGGACTCATTTGGGGGGCCTAGGTCTTTGCTGCCACCCCCCCCCTTGGATCCAGGCCTAGATCCAGATCGGCGCCGGTTGACCTTGTCACACCTCCACCAGCGCCACTTCCTACGGCACCACTACCACATTCGGCGCCAGTCAGCTCCCTGGCCAGTGTCGACCCGGCCTCCATCCTGACGTGGACACGAAGCCGGACTGGCGCCGGCTGACGCCGGATCCGGCACCGATGGGTACTTTTGTCCCTGTGTTCCACACTGGCCATTTTCAGCCAGATTGGCAACCAGAGGAGGGTGAGGAGGACTGGGAGGGGTCAGGTGACCCTTTAACTGATCAGTTAGATACTGAGCAGGAATGTAGAGAGGAACTGTGGAATGCCAGCGGTCTTGACACTTCTCCCAATCTTGGCATGTTGTCTCCTCCTAACGTGGCTATGGAGGAGGGAGCGTCATACGCAGTGGTGTTGAGCAGGATGACTGAGGCTCTCAACCTTGAGCTTCCTACGGTGGCTGTCAGGACTAACCTCCTTACTGAGGTGCTTCAACCGGCAGCAAGCTCTTTGGATCCCCTGTTGCTGTTAAATGAGGCCCTCACCGACGTCCTTTTGGGCCTGTGGTCCAGGCCCAACACAGGGGCTCCCGTGGACAGGATGATCGCCCGACGCCACCGCCTAGCTCCGGGCGACCCCACTTTCCTCTCCCAACACCCCACCCCGGAGAGCTGGGTGGTCCAAGCCTCCACCTCCAAAAGCACCTTCCCTACCACTCCTCCGGAAAGGGAATCCATGAAGCTGGACCACCTTGGCAAGAGAATTTTCCCTTCCGCCAGCTTAGGACTGCGGTCTTTTTCACACTCAGTGTGGAATACGGTGGCGCATGTGCTGCCTCAGTGTCCGGAGGAGGCCCGGGCAGTGCTCTCCTAGGCTGTTGCCGCTGGGAGGGATGCAGCTAAGTTTACAATCCGTTGTGGGCTGGACACCGCCGACTCTCTGGGCAGGACTATTTCAACGTCGGTAGCGCTTCAGCGCTACACCTGGATGCGGTCCACTGGCATTTCATGGGATGTCCAGAACACCTTGATGGACATGACCTTTTGATGGTCGTCACCTTTTCGGGGACAAAGCAGACAACGCCCTAGATTGCTTCAAGGATTCACAGGCTACGGCCAAGTCATTGGGCTTCTCCTCCCATCAGGCGCAGTCTGCTTTTCGCCCCTTTCGTGGCTACGGAAAGGATGCCCCATTACATCACACCCAGGGCCACAGGCCGCAGCAAGTTACCCAATCTACGCACAGCGGGGGATGTGGAAACAACCGGCAAGGTTCCGGGGGCCAGCGGGCGGCCAGTTCCCCAACACCCCCCTCAGCAGCAGCTACCCTCCTAGTCCATCATTTTAGGCCTATCAAACGCCAGTGGGTAGCAGAATTCGCCATCACCTCCCCCACTGGCGCACCATCACTTCGGACAGTTGGGTTTTGCAGATAGTCCGAAGGGGCTACTCCCTCCCCTTCGAGACTATCCCTCTGGCCATACCACCGCGATACCACCACATGTCGGAGGATCATCTGGCCGTTCTCCAGCAGGAAGTTGCGTCTCTCTTGGCCAAGGGAACCATCAAGTGCGTTACTGTCCCAGAAGTAGGTCATGGTTGTTATTCCCACTACTTTCTGGTTCCCAAGAAGGACAAGGGCCTGCATCCTATCTTGGACCTCAGGGACGTCAATCTCTTCCTCCGGTAGGAGAAGTTCAAGATGTTGACGCTTGCTCAGGTCTTGTCTACCCTCGACCCGCAAGACTGGATGGTAGCGTTGGACTTGCAGGATGCTTATTTTCATATCCCCGTCCTGCCGGCCCACCGGCGATACCTACGGTAGGCCATGAGCACTTTCAGTTTACCGTGCTCCCCTTTGGCCTTACCAGCGCCCCTCGGGTGTTCACTAAAGTGATGGCGTGGTCGCAGCTCATCTGCGCAGATCAGGGGTTTCAGTCTTCCCCTATCTCGACGACTGGTTGTTGAAGGCGGGCTGCCCCAGGCAGTCGTCTCCCACCTCCAGACTATGGCCGACCTCCTGCATTGGCTGGGGTTCTCCATCAATGTGCTAAAGTCACACCTGATTCCCTCTCAGAAGCTCCTCTTCATCGGAGCGGTTCTGGAAGCAAGCGGTTTTGGGACTATCCTCCCGAACAGCGAGTCCGTGATATTCGGGCTATGATTCCGATCTTTCAGCCTCTATCCCGGGTTTCGGTCAGAATGACCCTGAGGCTGCTGGGCCTCATGGCCTCCTGCATCCTGCCGGTCGATTATTCCAGGTGGCATATGCGGGCTCTGCAGTGGGACCTGAAGTTCCAGTGGGCACAGCACCAGGGGAATCTGTCTGATTGCGTCCAAATCTCGGAGGGCACTGCTCAAGAACTGCAGTGGTGGCTTACGAGCCAGGATTGGGTCAATGGCAGATCCCGCTCCCTTCCCCAACCAGACCACACTGTGGTGACGGACGCATCCCTTCTGGGATGGGGTGGTCACATGGGAGAAGCGGATATCAGAGGACTCTGTTCTCTGATGGAGTCCGGGCTTCACATCAACCTTCTGGAGCTCCGGCCGCATTGTCTTGCACTGAAGGCTTTCCTTCCCTCTGTTCGGGGAAGAGTAGTGCAGGTGTTCACGGGCAACACCAACGCCATGTGGTATAGCAACAAACAGGGTGGGGTGGGGTCGTGGACCCTATGTTAGGAAGCCTTCTGCCTCTGGATATGGCTGGAACATCAGGGCATTTCCTTGGTGGTTAAACACCTGGCCGGTTCTCTGAATGCCAGGGCGGACGAACTCAGCCGCAGGTGCATGATGGCGAATGGCGTCTTCACTCGGAGGTGGTGCAAGGACTCTTTCAACACCAAAGAGAACGTGCAATGTCAGCAATTCTGCACGTTGGAATTTCCAAGGCGGCACTCGCTCGGAGCTGCTTTTCGTCACAAGTGGAGTTGCAGTATGTTGTACGCCTTTCTGCCTATACCACTTCTGCCCAGAGTGCTGAAGAAGATCTGGTGCGACCGGGCCCAAGTCATTCTTGTGGCTCCGGATTGGGCACGAAGAGTCTGGTATCCCGAGCTGCTCAACATGGCCATCGATCCTCCAATCAGACTGCCCCTTCGGGAGGATCTTCTGTCGCAGCAGCAGGGTACGGTCCTCCAACCGAACCTGTCCAGTCTCCACCTCCTTGCGTGGAGATTGAGTGGTGGCAGTTGACCTCTTTTGACCTGCCTTCCAAAGTCTGTGAAGTAATTGTGAAGTAATCTTGGCAGCCAGGCGTCCCTCCACTAAGTCGGTATATGCCTGTAGGTGGAAAAAATTTGTGGCATAGTGCACAGCAGATCCCCTTTCTGCCCCTCTTTCTGAAGTACTCTTGTTTCTTCTCTCTTTGGCCCAGCAGAGCTGTGCTCTGGTCACTATCAAGAGCTATCTTTCAGCCAACTCTGCTTTCCTTCGGTTGCCAGATCAGCCTTCTCTTTTCAAGTCCCCGGTAGTTAACTGTTTCCTCAAAGGCTTAACGCATCTTTTTCCTCCAATCCCCTTCGTTATGCCTCAGTGGGACTTGAACCTTGTGCTAACCTAGCTCATGTGTGCTCCCTTTGAGCCACTGCATAGCTGTCCTTTACGTCTTCTGACTCTTAAAACTGTTTCCTGGTAGCCATCGCTTCTGCTAGAAGAGTGAGTGAGCTCCAGGCTCTTTCTTCAAAACCTCCTTTCCTGTCTGCTCATCCGGATAAGGTGGTTCTCAGGACCCACCCATTCTTTCTTCCTAAGGTGGTCACTGCCTTCCAAATTGGGCAGACCATTACTTTGCCCACCTTCATTCCGCCTCCGCATCCTTCAAAGGAAGAAGAGAGGCTCCACCGTCTGGACCCAAAGCGTGCGCTCTCCTTCTATCTGGACCGCACAAAACAGTTCCAGGTGGATGATCAACTTTTTGTTGGCTACAGGGGTGCAAAGAAGGGTCGGGCCGTACACAAACGCACCATTTCTCGATGGGTCGTGTTGTGTATTAAGGCTTGTTATTCTTTGGCAAAAAAGGGGCCTCCATTCGGGCTACGTGCTCACTCCAACAGGGCGACGGCAGCCACTACTGCCTTCGGAAGAGGAGTGCCTCTGAATGACATCAGGCAGCCACGTGGGCATCGCTGCACACGTTCACAAAACACGACTGTCTGGACAGCCAAGCCTGGAGAGATGGCTTCTTTGGCCGTTCTTGTCTCCAGGACTTTCTGGTGTGATCTTGGTTCGCAGACTCACCACCGGGGTTGGTATTGCTGGGGTATCTATTCTAAGGTAAGGAATCTATAACTAACGTGTTTCTTTCAGATGCACAAGTTACTTACCTTTGGTAATTATATATATGTTAGAAACATTAGTTAGTTATAGATTCCTTACCGCCCCACCCATCCTCTCCATTCTGCGAACTGATTTCTAGGGTTAGGGACATCCTTTCAGGGCCCTAGCTTTGTGCACCAATGTTCAGTGTCTTGCATGGCTCCGCATTTTTGGCAAGGAAAGTCGTATACAGAACTGACGTCAGCGCGCGAGGGCGGCAACTAAGTAGCTGCCACAACTACATCCCGGCGACCACGACAGACGCCACCTTCCGACGCTCAGAGGTACTGCTGACGAAAAAACTTTCCGACTCCGGCCGGACACCTGGGGGTAATTCTAAGGTAAGGAATCAATAACTAACTAATGTTTCTTACAGATATATTGTTATCGAAGGTAAGTAACTTGTGCAATAGGGTATTTGCAAGCACAGATATGCTGATGGTCATCCTGACTGTAGGAAAGTAGGATCTACTTCTATGGTTACCCCCACATTCTGCCTGGTATTAAGCTGTATTGTGACTAGTCTGACTGGGATGCTGCTAATCAGGACCCCAGTCTATCTGCTTTCTTCCTAAATTGTTGTATTGCGCACTTAGGTACACTCCAGATTGGATCCTGGGGTAACCTTATCAGTCTGTAGTATATGGTACTAAGGTACCCAGGGCATAGGTACCCCAGAAGTCCCCCATGGGCTGAAGCATGCATTATGCCACCCATGGGAGACAATGCAAAATGGAATTACAGGCCTGACATTGCAGCCTGTGAAAGTTGGTGCATGCCCCACTTACTAAAGATATAGGTTTACTATATCGAAGGGTCACTGCACTTAAAACCTATAAGTCACCCCTATAGCAGGCCTTTGCAATCCTGAAGGCAGGGTGCTTGGTTCTAAGTGAGGGGGGGCCCCTGCATTAGCAGGAGACCCCTGCAGCCTACGGAGTCCATGGGTTGTCAGTGAAGCAGCGCTGAGCATAAAATGAAATTCCCTTCTGTGTCAAAATCCATTTCTATTTCAAATATCTCTAATAGTTTGCACTGAACCAAAAAAATGTTTTCTTTCTAAACATTAAGTGTCATAACACATTTTATTTTAATAAGAAAGGTTTTTCTTTATTCCACACATTACAGACCAAATGGTCAGCTTTAAGTCACAGTTAATTTAAAATACATTCTATTAAAAACCTTTTTGTTATAATATATACACAAACAATAAAACCAATACTTAGATCAGTAATGTGAGCTTAAATTGACTTACAAATTAAGGCATAATAAGCCTCAAGAAATTAACAAGACTGGGACAGAACCGCCATTTTATTGCAATTTACGATGGTCATAGCGTACCTGATATATTCATGAAGTCAGGAAAGTATTTTTAAAATGGAAGAGGGAAGCAGATTACTAAACAAAATCCATTTAATATTAAGGGAATTTCGATTTATATACCATATTTTAATAGGAAGGGCGATGACAGAGTTTTCTTGTTTTTAAACGTAGGAATATTGACCCGATCCAATTGATTAAGGCGGTTACATTTACTCCAGAAGAATATTTGCAAAGATTGGACCACTTTTAACGGAAAAAGTCCTGAATTCTATACAGGAATCAGCGATAAATATACTCAGCAAATGGTAAGTGGTTCCTTTGTATCACAGATTAAAACGCTGATACATAAGTGGATAGCGGAGTAACCAAATGTAAATTTCTGTCAATAGGTACATAGCATGGAAAAAGAATAGTTGAACCATTAAGACTGATTGTAATCATTCCGCCCTGGTTCCTGTTAGTTTATGGTTAAAGGGTTTGAAGTAGTTTTGCTCGATTTATACATAGGTAAACAAATAGTTAATCCAAAAAATATATATATTACCCATAGGGGGGGCATCTTCACAACATTAAAAGGAGGTGAACCACAGAGATGGACTAATTGATTTGATTCCATCAATATTATTACAATTCTCCTGCAAAGATACTATGGGGTGCGATCCTACATTGTCTAATGGTCTTTTTCAAAGTTAATAAGATCCAAAGTAACAATTATCTATGGTACAATATGTGTTCCTGAAATCAGGACATAATTGACAACTGCTAGCAGTCTTACAATTTCAATGGATTGTGAATGAATGTAGAATGCACTGAACCAAAGTAATTAGTTTAGGTCCACACAAGTCAATATTGAATTTAATTGAATTTAATATTTATTTTTAAACTTATGGTCTGTTCTCATGGATAAAGTCACTTTTTAGCTGAGTCCCGAGGAAGGTGTTAAGAATTCTAAGATACACCAAAACGCGTTGACACCTGGACAAATAAATAATGTATTGTTTTTAAAAGTTGGTATGTATTTGAAGAATATATACGAAAATAGAGTGATATGGTCACTATTGTTTGAACTATAGCACTGCTTGGAAAAATCAAAATATTTGATGAAAATGACTTATCGTGCTGCATTTGTAAATGTTTTAATAAATATATATTTATTTTAAAATTGTTAAGCGCTTATGAAAAAGTGTGATTCCAGACTTTGTGTATAGATTATAACAAAAAGGTTTTCAATACAATGTATTTTAAATTAACTGTGACTTAAAGCTGACCATTTGGTCTGTAATGTGTGGAATAAAGAAGAAACTTTCTTATTAAAATAAAATGTGTTATGACACTTAGTGTTAAGAAAGAAAAACTTTTTTTTGGTTCAGTGCAAACTATTAGAGATATTTGAAATAGAAGTGGATTTTGACACAGAAGCGAATTACATTTTTTGCCCAGCAAAATACTACCCGGTCCCTTTTGGTCCTACTAGGGTAACTCTCTCACTTTGTTGGGTTGTCAGTGGGCACCAGGTAATTACGCGATGACCATCTAGAAAACAGCTGCAACTAATCCTATCATGTTTGGTATCACACATGTTGGAATCATACCCTACATCATAAATGGTGTGGGGTATGATTCCAAGCACTGGAAGATCCCTCCGTTAGGCTGTCAGTGTTCCCAGTACCTGTCTTCCAGACCCAGACAGCCCAAAATGGTTGCTTCCGACCTGAGACACATTGCTGCCCTCCTGATGCTGAGCCACGCTCAAGCAAAGGAAAGTGCAACAATAGGCATCATGTCACAGGGAGGTGTGACCACCTCCCAGACGGAATTTAGTGTAAATGGACCATGTGGGTGTGCTTGCCAGCACCTGAAAGCCAGTATGAGGGACACACTTGGTGTCCCCATGCATAGTCCAGTTCAAACCAGTTCTGGGAGCTGTTGGCTCCCACTCTGGTGCGAAACTGGACAAAGGACATGGGAGTAACCTCCCCCCTTTCTAGACCCTCCCCTGGGAGGGTCCCCTGAATCTTTCCAACCCTTTCCTTAGGGTACTTCAGGGCTTACCTGGGAGTAGGTCCCTAGATTTGTCGTGGGATAAGATTCAGATCAGACACCACTGCACTTCTACCATCTGGGCACTCTGCCCTTTGTTTAGGTCTGACCTTGTCTCCCTTCCAGTATGCTGCATTGTCTATGCCTGTGCATCATAAAGGAACCTTCCAAGGCCGGTGAAGCATCAAAGACACCTGAAGTAATCTCCATTGGAGTAAAGGAGTCACTCCCCTGCATTTGCAGGCACAGCAATTAAGGCGACCGGTCTGCAGATCCTGAGCTCCTCCGTAGTCCGTGGGCTCTGCAATGGTAAACATTGTTTACCACGAAAACCTTTCCCCGCTGGGAATTACAATGCTGTTGTTACAACGAACGCGTTATAACCTCACATACCATTACTCCACAAGTCGGAACAAAGACTTGCGGAGGGGGCAGAAGGAGTGTTGGATTTGGAATCCAACACCTTCCCTTCTGTTGCACAGACTGGAGTTGGAATAGTAAATTATACTATTCCAACATCCAGCACACCCCCTCCACAAGTCGTTATTACGACTTGTGGGGTAATAGTATGCGTGGTTACAACGCTGTTATTGTAACTACTGCGTTGTAGTTCCCTGCTGTGAAAAAGGATGCGTGAAAAAGAGGTATGTTCCAGGTGATGGTTTTCCACAGCTCCCGAGGCCTGCTCTACCCTTTTACTAAGTTTGAGGCCAGTATCTATCGTGGGGGTTGAAATAACCAAACCCCTGTGCACCATGTCCAACGTGCAGTTGCAAAGGCTTGTTGGCATCTTTCCAAGAAGATCTTCGGGCTCCAAGTAGCCCTAACCTCGAGCACCTCCTGTGACTAGAATCTTCAGCCACCCTGCATTGTGTGCATCGTGGCCTGCATCTTTTGGTGAGCTGTTTGGGGTCGTCTCGCGACTCCAGTGCCAGCTGTCTGTGGGTCCACTTGAGGGTCATACTTGTTTCTTATAGGCTCCCCTGATTGCTCGTGGGCTGCCCTGACTCCCCAGCCTTTGGTGAGTCCCCTGGACCTTGCTGGTCCCGACAATGCTCTTTCTTTGGTTCCTGCGTGGCTTGCCTTTGCTCAGGTTTGTTGGTGCTCCCGCCGGACACTGACCCCTCAGCACTCAGCATCCTTCGTGGGACAGCTCATGCGCAACTCCTGGTCTTCCTCAGTGTCGCCTGGTCCTCACAGCTGTAGATTCAAGGTCATCGTCATCCTCCCTTATGCACCCGACATTTGAGGGCATTCGTCTTCCAAGTCTCCTGGTCACTCCTGAGTGACATAGACTCTGTCCCCCCTGCTTTCAGGTACTCCCCTTAAAGAATCCACGTCTGTATTCCCACTGACCCTTTCTCCTCCTCCAGCAACAGCCATTTCTTGAAGTCCTCCATTGGGTTCAAGGGCGGTTTCCGACACCACTTCACACCTATGAATCCGGCTTCCCTGGTGTAGGTAACATGGCTACTAGGGTATCCACGAGTGGGGTGACTCTCCAACCTTCCATCTTCCACGAGGTTTCTTCATGGTCCTCTGGGAAGGGTCCTTAATCTTTAAAAATCCAACTGTGACTTGCACATAGACTTGTAGGGAGCACTTGGTCGTGTTCCCACACTACACAAGCTCTCAGTGGGGTCCCTATCTATTTACCTTGGGTAGTTCTATGGGTCACCAGCAATTCTACGTGCTCTTGACACTGTCTTGACTTGTGTCGTGGCTCTTATACCACTTTCTTAGTATATGGTTTGATCCACCTCCTGGGGCCACTGTGTATATATGTGCTATTTACAGTGTTTCTTTGCTTAACATTGTTTTTATCTCTGTTTAGGAGATATTGGAACGTACTAGAGAGTATTATATAATAAATGTATATTTTTATAAATACTTGGTGTGGTCTTTTTCACTTAATCTATACTATAAGATTGCATTCAGATAAAAGAAGCTGCTTTACACTCTTTCTGGACTAAGCCTGAAGGCTGCTCTCTGCAGCTACCACTTAGAGAGCTTTCTAAAGTTGTCTAAGACCTCCTAAATCACCATAAGGGTTGTCTGGACTGGTGCAAGGTGCCCACTTGCATTAGTGGACATCAAATACCAGACCAGCCTCTCACACTGACTATGAACAAATAGAGAACCATGCAGATAGAGGGATTGTGAGTAGATCACTAGGTTAACAGAAAATATGATTTTTTGGCCCTGGAGAAAATGTCATTGATTTTGATAATTATGGGCGCGAATGGCATACCAATCATGTGGCACGAGTCTGGATAATGCTTTTCTATCACCCAAAGCTTAGGTGAAATATAGGACCAGGTGGAAAAGTTGTGAGCCAGTTCAGTGGATGATTATGGAGAAGCTTGTCAGAGACAAGTTCAGCAGAAGGAATGAAGAAATGGTGGGAAATGCATAGTACCTGAATAGAATCTGGTGGGGGTTGGAGCTGCAGCTGAATGTTTCACAGTCCCCAAGCGAACCGGACAGTAAAATTCTGAACTGTGTTGTAGTTTGTTCATCATGCAAATTATCATGCCAATGTAACATTTATTTTATGATCCAAAATACTGACCTCAACTGAGAGAGAATCCTTACTGCTGCTCAGCCTGCAGGGCAAGAATAATTTTTAACAGGAGGCATAGAAGAGAGAGGTCTTTGTCAAAGACAAGCCAAGAATTGTAACTATTGAAGAAGCGATCCCATAATGCCAGAAATCCAGATCAAACTGATCCACTGTGGTTCCTGACCAACCATCAGAATCTCTTCCTTGGTCAGCTATCATGTGTGATGCGCAGGTCCAATAGTCCCACCATGCCGCCTGCTTGATGAATCTTCTTGATATCTTCTAAGACTGCCATAACAATTGTTTCTGTAGCCTTGCTGGTGAGAATACCCTTCCAAGCAGGGTTGAGAAATCCAGATGGTCAAAGAGGCACCTAGTCAGTATTTATTTATCATTTTTGCCACTGGTGGTATGTCTATGTGTTTTTCTACTCTTTACTCAAACATCTGAGAGACGACACCCTTGAGTTATTTCCTGAAGGAGGAGAACAAGCAAGACAGGTCAAGGTAAATGGGGACGCTGTCAGCTCGTGTTGGTAGAGCTAGTCACATAAATAGACTGATCTACATTGTCGGTCTCAGAGGAGTTACTTCTGTTGGATGTACTAGATTTGAGAGGCAAATCTTCGGACAGTGTGTCAGTTCTTGCTGGGGTAGGTCTAGCCATGTAAATGATCTTCTGCTGGCCGCAGTAGATGTCCAACACTAGCTGAAGTATATCAAAGCATATCCAAGACCGAAGGGTCCTCTCCCCAATTCCATTCAGAGACAAAAGAGTTTGACTCATTCAGGCACTTGATAAACTTATTTGCCAAGGGTCTTGAGTCAGGTGGACAACTGTTTATTCACAGGGCAGATCTTATGGCCCAGATTTACGAAAAATTCACACAAAGCAATGTAGCAACTCAAGTTCAGCACACCCTACTAAGCCATGTGAGGGCCAATGTTTGGTGAAAATGGATGTGTAATGTAGGGGCATAGCCTTTTTTAACTCTACCCCAGGATAACTTCTACAGTCAATCTCTTGTAAACTTCATTCTGCTCCCATAATTTGGGTTCTTTACTACCCTGTGCATGTGCTTTGGGATGGTCATACACATAGTATGAATGGGGAGTACATCGTATACACCACACAATGACATTTCATTTTCCCTTTCAAAAGAACAGCTTTTAGGATCAACACATCAAAGACTGTGTAGTAGTTGCTAGATTTCTAAACTGCTGTGCATTTTCAGCCCAGGAGCTGGCCAAAACTGATTTGCTCCTTGGGCTGCCTTGGTCTATGAACTGAAAACCCAGGGACATATTTATGAGAGGCGTGCGCTGCCGGAACGTCACTTTTTTTTACATTCTGGCGGCGCAAGCCTCTCAGTCATATCTGTGAGGTGATGCAAAACCACTCTGCGTGGCTTTGCATGGCCTCATAGATACAGAGTAAGACAAAGCAGCCCAAGTGCATTCCTGACTTATCACATTGGCATAAGGTCAGTAGTGGCCCGTACCCTGCCAAAATGACGGGTCGGACCGGCGGAGGGAGCTGAGGCGGGATTCATATAAAACGATAAAAACGAGTTTAAAATACATTTTATTACCATTGTATTTTTCATGTGGTGGCAGGGGGGTGAAGCGCTCCTCCGCCCTAATGGAGCAGCCGCAGCTGTGTAGGGCAGCGCTGCAAGAAAACTTGTGATGCTGCCCTATGCCAATTCCTCAAAAATGATGCCCCAAAAACTCAAGAGCTTTGGTATGACTGCGCTATATAATCACGATATAAGGGGCATATCAACAACAACCGGCGATAATTATCGCTAAGCGCTCTTAGCGTGAGGATAATTATCGCCGGCTAGCGTGGATTTTTATCGCTGAGATAGCGTGCTATTAGCAACGCTTATCTCAATAGCGATAAAAATCCTCACGCTAAGTGGCTAACGTGAGATTATCGCCGGAAACCCAGCGATAATCTCACGTTAGATTGTTGATAGGGACAGACAAACTTAGCCATGATATCCTCCTTCCATAGGATATCATGGCTAAGTCAGAAAAATACCAGCCGTAAAAAAGCAGCGTTAACCAGGGTTAGCGCTGCTTTTTTTGTCTCTAACAGGGTTAGCGATATTCTTGATAATAGGAGAAATGTCGCTTAGCGACATTTCTCCTATTATTTTACTCTGGAACGCCTCCTTTGCATCTCATTAGAGATGCAAGGGGAAGCGTAGAGTAAAAGGGTGCTAACATGCCAATTTGCATGTTAGCACCCTGTTGTTGATAGGGTGCTAGTTTTATCTCTGCTTTTTTGTCTTTTAAAGCCAAAAAAGCAGAGATAAAGCCCTTGTTGATATGCCCCTAAGTGTGCTTAGCCATTAAGGGGCATATCAACAAGGGCTTTATCTCTGCTTTTTTGGCTTTAAAAGCCAAAAAAGCAGAGATAAAACTAGCACCCTATCAACAACAGGGTGCTAACATGCAAATTTGCATGTTAGTACCCTTTTACTCTACGCTTCCCCTTGCATCTCTAATCAGATGCAAAGGGGGCGTTCCAGAGTAAAATAATAGGAGAAATGTCGCTAAGCGACATTTCTCCTATTATCAAGAATATCGCTAACCCTGTTATTGACAAAAAAAGCAGCGCTAACCGCGGTTAACGCTGCTTTTTTACGTCTGGTATTTTTCAGACTTAGCCATGATATCCTATGGAAGGAGGATATCATGGCTAAGTATGCCTGTCCCTATCAACAAGGTAACGTGAGATTATCGCTGGGTTTCCAGCGATAATCTAACGTTAGCCTGTTAGCGTGAGGATTTTTATCGCTATTGAGATAAGCGTTGCTAATAGCATGCTATCTCAGCGATAAAAATTCACGCTAGCCGGCGATAATTATCCTAGCGCTAAGTGCGCTTAGAGATAATTATCGCCGGTTGTTGTTGATATGCCCCTAAATCAGTCATTCAGCCACTTTTGCTTTCTGGCTTGTGACTTTGCAAAACACATCCCCCTTGACCATTTCTTAACCCCCTCTATTTGTGGTGTAGCAACTTCAGCTCGATCTCAGCCAGTAAACTCCCTCCTATGGTTGATTGGGAAGTTTAAATATGATGGGTACGGGTTTTCTACTCGTTCTCCTAAATTTTCCTAAAGTACTAAGGCTAGCTTGTGTTGTTCCCTGTGAGGTTGGGAAGCTGCCTATCAGTGTTCAGAAGTGCTGGCTGGAAGATGAGCTGCTGCACAGCTCAGAAGGGATATGATGTGCAATGACCAGCAAGAAAGACACAGGAACTGGCCACAGGAGAACTGAAATAGGAATGACTCAAGGCCAGTAACTAAGGGGCATATTTACAAGGACATGTCGGAGCGCACAGCTGCACCACCCATTTAACACCCTTTTCACACGCGCTTTATTAATATGGAGAAGGGCATGGCATCAGCAGAAAGTTGCTAAAAGTGACGTTCTGGTGGCGATACCCCTAAGATTTGCAGCCCGGCTGGGCAGGTCTGAGCCTGAGAGTGTGCCATGTTAGGCCAGTAATTTTGGGGTCACACTGGGTGTATTGTATAAGGCCAAAAAGTAACTTGTAACCTGTGACATTTTTTAAATAAAAGCAAACTGGGCAGTATCTCTCATTCTTCCCAATGAGTTCTGCTCATTTGGTGGAGTCAGTCTGTTTGAGGATCTCTTACATTTACAGGTGATACTGCAGAGGCCCACGCTAAACCCCGGTATGAGTACAACATACTAGATTTTACTATGTGTTAGACTCATATATGGCACAAGATTAATAGTCACCACCACAGTAATAGGCATTTCAGCAATCAAATATGAGATACGGATGAAAGCTAGCTACACCCCATACGTTGTCCATCACATACGCTTAACCGTGTTGGTAAAATCTTTACATATATTATATTTTGCTAGCTTGCCACTTGATATCTCATTCGGAAGTTCATTGTATTATTTGCTGACTTTTTTAAACGCTTCCCCGATACCTATATGCCAGGGGGTTTGAAATCGGAGCCTTAATTATCAGCATCGCTCTACGTCAAGGTTCTCCAAGGAGTAGCTCGTGAACTACTAGTAGCTCTCTAGCTACCTGTAAGTAGCTCTCCTATGTGCAGCCTAGGAGAATTTGGGGGCATATTATCAAGACAGGCGATAAAATTATCGCCGCTTTAGCGGCAGAAAATTGCAGCTAAAACGGCCATAATGGGCTTGATAATATGCTCTATGGAATTCCAATTGAAGCTCAGGTTAGATGTGAAGGACATCTAACATGGACTTCAATTGGAATTCCATAGAGCATATTATCAAGCCCATTATCGCCGTTTTAGCGGCAGTTTTCTGCCGCTAAAGCGGCAATAATTTTATCGCCTGTCTTGATAATATGCCCCTAAATTAGAAACTTGTGCTTGGCTGAATTAATATATGTATACCAAACTTTAAAAGCATGTATTTGAGACGAAAATCTGCGTATTTTCAGTACTCATAAGCTGGTGTTCGAGAACAATGGTTGAATTTCCACATTATCTTCTAAGCTGATATTTGACTGAGAAGAATCAAACTGTGTTGGAGAGATTAATTACTAACATTATTAATACAACGCCAGGGCTTGCATCTAGGCTGTTATGTATTTCCCATGTAGAGGCATTCCACTTTGACAAAACATCTTTACATTACTACTAGCAACAAGTGACTGATCTACTGAACTGATCACTGCATCTTTGCATCTGGTGGCTACTAACGTAATCTAGTCTAATTTAATAACAAATACATCTCTAATAATATTAGTAACTCGGAAGGATTTTCCATGATTATTATTAGGGAAAAGTTTGGAGACCCCTGCTCCACATCAACAAGTCAAGCTTGCCTGCCCCAATCGCTAGGGTTTTAAATAGACCTTTTTCATGCATCAAGGTCTATGAAGCAAGAACAACCTCCCTTGCACTCAGAGCCGGGCAGAAATCAATGCTTCCATTAGTTTCTTAGGAAACATACAGATGCAACTGTACTGGATCTTTTAATCCTGCCAGCACAAAACATGCACAAAGGTTAATCCGGAAGCAGGTATCTAGCTACCATGAAATGTTCTGAGAATGGAAAATACGTTCTCTGGTGAATACGACAAGCAGAAAATATGAGAGTGTGGAACAGGGGTCTTCAACTTTTCTGTAAGAAGAGCTACTTATGTTCAATGAAATTCACCCAGAGCTACAAATTTGATTATTGCTGTGATAGTGGCCAGCTCAGGTTAGATGATATAAGTGGCCACCATAGGCAAGATTACCAGCAATGATTACCTGAAGCCACCAGGCACGGTTGCCAGCAGCAAAGTAAAAGAGGCTTAATCCATGTGCAGTGCCTCTACGTTAGTAATAGTGGCAATGTCCCTGGCACAAAGGTAATAATATTAATAATAACTTCCTAACACTACATGTTTATTAGTGAAATATCAGCTTTAAATTTATTTTTTATAAATGCATTCATTTTTCTGTAAACATCAGCTAATGAGTTCTAAAAATGCACATATTTTTGTATCAAGTACACTGTTTTCAATTTTGTCACACATACATTATTTAACCAAGTAAAAGCTTCCAATTTAGTAGGCATGGCTGCACACAGTAGGGCATATTTACAAGGACATTATCGCTGCTTTAGCGGCACTTTTTGCCGCTGAAGCGGCGATAATTTAATCGCCCTATTAACAAGGCGGCGCTAACATGCATTAGCGCATATTAGCTGCCGTTTTTGTAACGCCACGCATCTTAGCGATATACATCGCTAATGAGATGCAAAGTAGACGTACCTTCCTTTAATACCATGACAAAAGGTCGCGAACAGGACATCACGTTATTTACAGCGCGGCCCCGGAACCACGAAGCGCTGATGAAAGCTGCGCTAACCGCGGTTTTCACAGAATCCTTAACGCCTGGTCAAAACTTGACTTAGGTGTGTTTTGAATGGGAGGTGGATTGTTTGGTTACGTCCACACTCCCCTCTTATCAAGCTTTTCATTAGCGTGTGAAATCATCGCTTGATTTCTCACGCTAATGATGAATATTGCTGTCTATCGCAGCTTTGTACATTGCCTGTGAGAAAGACGTTGTAAATACGCCGCTAACACGGCGATGTAAACCAGCGATAGGCGGCGAGATTCAAAATCGCACTAAGCATGATTTGCAATGTTTAACGTGAAGCGTTGATAATATCCCCCAGTAGCTCCTGAGCTGCTGGTTGAAGCCTAGTGTAGTACATGCAAGTCTTTTAGTAGGTGTGAACGTAAGAAACTACCTTAAATCCTAGGACTATTGCAAGCATTTTTGTCATACACTCCAATCCAGCTAGTAAACAAACAATATGCTGTGAGAAAGTCATCTCTTTTGCACTGATCACCCCCATTTTTTGACTGATGCTGATGTTAACCGACTCGGACTGCGCCCTTGGCTCTGCTAACCAGGCCCAGGGTCAGTGCTCTGATTAAAAAGTTATATGGTAATTAAGTGTAATTGCAATTAGCACTAACAACCTACCTGTAAGTCCCTAGTATACAGTAGGGCATGTAGGTTTAGAGGCCCAGCAGCTTTGAGGCATTTAAGTGTGCACTGCTGTGTTGCCTGCTGTCATTTTAAAAGTCAGGCCTGCTTTCCAAGCTGCTTTTAAAATGAAATTATATGCAAATGCGACTTTGGATTTAAAGGTGCTTCCAAAGTATTAAACTACTTTTAGCAGGGAAATTTTGAAAGTTGTTTTTATACCCTGGTAGGGGAAAAGCAAACAGTTTCAGGACTTATTTACAAGCCCCTCGCACCCCCAGAGTGTCATTTTTCTCCATATTAAAAGTGAAGCACCTGTGGCGCAAGGGGCTTGTAAAAAGCCCTTTTGTTTTCCCCCATTGTACTATTTTAGCTCTATAGGCTAACATGGGAATACTGCAATAAAGTGTAACTACTGGCAGGAGTGAGCTAAAAAAAATATTTCAAGGACTTAAAAGATTGGTAGTGATGAATCCAACACTGTGCCACTGTTGAATTTATCATAACTAATACAGAAAGGAAGTCATAGAACTTACTTTTCTGTGAGCCAAAATCCAGCCTTCTAGCTGCCTCTCCTGACTGGCCAGCCCTTAACAGGCTTAGCCAAGCTGTTTGATGAGGTGATAAGTAGCCTGCAGCTGCAGAGAACAGGCCAGGAAGGGGGCTTGGTAAACAAATTGGGCTTCAAAGAGAGCAGGACTGTAAGGAATGCCAGCCAGTCTTCTTGTCTTCCCTAGCCAGATGGCAGCCCCAGAAATGGAATTTGCAGGTGGTCTGGAAAGAGAGTCTTAAAAGAAATGAGCCACACAACTAGGTTGGCTTAGCAAGCTCTTTCTCCTAAAGAGAGAAATTTTCCATCTTGAATTTTAAAGTACAGTGCTTTGTGGTGAAAGAAAATGACACTCTTTGGAGGAAGCTGTCATGCTTTTGGGTGGCACCCTGTACCCCATTAGTGAGAGATGCCCCCCCGCCTGAATCCGAGAACATTGGGAGATATGTGAGAGCTGCATAGCAACTTAAATCTGCTGCTTGAAACTACAAAAAAAAAGAAGGGTGTCCTGCTGGAACCCTGTGGCACATTTGTAACTACAACCCTGAGTACTTAGCCTTGCTTCACAAAGAACTGAGTAGTGGACTCCATGAAACAGAGCTCACTTGCACCATCTCCACGGCGAAGTCCCCTGCCTGGAGTGCGTCCAGTGGACTTTTAAGGATTTGGCCAGCTGCATGGTGAGTATTGTAGTCCCAACCTTCCAAGGACCATCTCAGGACTTCTAGAACCTGGGATATGTGTTCTGCAAACTTTGAACCCTCAGGGGAGCTTCAGGAAGAAGTTTAGAGCAACTTTTGGAAAAAGCTCTATTAGGTGACTGACCTGTCGGCGAGAGACCGGCCGGTGGTCAAACCGTGGCCCAGCCTGGATTTCAGGTTCGTCCCACTGAAAGCTCTGGAGCTCAAGACTTACAGGATTTTACTATGGCCTTATGCTGAGCCAAGCCGCCATCATCAACTCGAATCCTAGCCTGAAGAGGAGCCTCGCTCAGGGACGAGAGAAAATCCTCCAGAAAAGGTTCTAAGTGCGAAGTCCTAATCCTGCTTAGTGTATGCGACCAGGGCTTCATCGCGGTTGGCCTCTATCTTTGACTTGTCCCGGTCAAGCGCAACTAGATGTTCCAAGTTGACACTATATGTTTTTAAGGACTAGAAAGGGTTTATTCTTTAAAAATTCATATTTCCAGATCCCTATAATGGATTTTTTGTAATTTTAGTGTCATTTTAATCATACAAATATTTCATATTTTTATAAATTATTTGTGGATTTTTATTGTGTGTGTGCCTTACTTATTTAATATATTGGTGTTTTTAAATGCTTCACACACCTGTCACCTAAGTTAATCCTGTCTACTAGCAGCCAGCTACCAAGGGTCAAGCCAAGGCTAATGTATTGAGACATTGACGTGAGCTTATATTGCGTTGGTGGCCTTATTGCTAGTGGTAAGTTGTCAAGGACTCTTAGTACTCACTTGTTAGCCAATACTCCTGGGAGCAGAATGTAGAGATTTTCCTAATTCCCACCTCAGGCCTTCCCACGAAAACCAAATTCACTGGCGGTCATGTGAACCCTGTCGGGGGAAAGGGGAAGTGGACAGAGAATAGACTGCTTTGACTTTCTTTAGATCTCCTCACTCGCTCTTTTCCTTCTTCTGAATGCACGTTTTCTTTCTTGCTTTCTCTCTCTTTTACCTTTGCTTAATGTGGAGATACTGTAAAAGAAGGCACACAATTATTACGCCTCAAGAATTCCCTCCCTGACTCTCCTTGATAAGTTTCTCCTTAACCTTCCTTACCCTACTAGTTTAAGGCTTTTGCTCCTCTTCTTTTCTTCTTTTAATGTTATTTACATCAGGTGTCCTAAACCACATGCAAGTCTTAGTATATTCTGGCCTTAATAATTACTCAACGTTAATTAAATATTACTGTCTCTCACTCTCTCTCTTACTTGTTATCTTAAGTGACAAACGTATTATTTTCTTTCACAGGAGGACATACTTGCTGTTCGCCGTCGTCAATCCACAAGAAGACCTAGGACCAGCAGATGAATGGTAAGTGAAAAATCTTCAAATTGCCTACTTTTGTTCTTTCCTGAAAACTATTAACTATAATGCTAATTCCTATCTAACTAACCGCAGCTACGAAGCACACTACCCTATGCTTAATCCTAGCAAGAAAAACTACCCTTATCTCTAACTAACTAAACGCTACTTCAAAACCTCCTCACCCGGGAAATGCGTTGGTGAAGTGCGCGGTTCGGAATTCAACCGCAGCACTTCACAGCTGGTCTAGACCCCCTGCCTGGACCCAGGTGCGAGAAACTAGACCGGCAACTGTCCGAGCATTCCTCCCTTTTGGAAGTACTAGACAGGTTGCCTTGTTTCGCGCAATGATTACCCGCAATTTATTTTGATCAATTGGTTTCTTCTGGACTACAGTGGCGCAATGGAGTTTGTGAACTCCTTTCTTTCCAACCCTGACATAGGTGCACACCTACCCCTACCAATAATCCACCTTCCAACATTTGTTAACATGCATGAAGGTCTATGTCACATATAAAAATATAAAAACTTATAGAAAAAGAGTGCTACACACGACAAGTGAACCCAACATCTTTATCACCAGAAGGTTAAGGACGTTCCAGAGACACAGAAGAATTGTGTTTGATATTTAGCCTACAGTTTTCCCCCACTTACTGCTCCTATGCCATCTGCAGGTCTGTGAATTTGCTTATAAGTCTGACCATGGTCATTCATTGCTGCATAGTGACATTTTTGGTGACTTGCTCAGTGAGTTATCAAACAAAGAAAATAAGAAAATAAACATGATGCCAGGGCACTTCTCTTCCTTTATTAATCCTATTGATCCATCCTCTGATTATTTAAGTAATCACAATAGACCAGTGCAAACCGCTTTCAGCATTACATCTTGAACGCTGGTGATCACAAAACACCGCGTTCATCATTGCGTTCATCATTGCCATTGGTTCTATGGCTTGGAACTCAACTAATTCATATCCTGCTTCAACGACTGCACCAAATCATCAATTTTTTCACTGGGTGATTTACCAACCCACTTACACCTGGGAATTCCACTCTTGCACAGTTTGTAATCAGGGCAGCGGTGTTTTTAATAAACAATGTGGTGCATGTGCCATTTTTTGTGCATGTGTTTTTGCAGTTTTGTCCTCTGTTGAACCACACCATCTAATAGCTAATGTTAAAACGAACAGCTCAACTTACAGAGGACAATGTGGTGCAACAAGATGTCAAACGGTTTTAGATGCATTCTTCCCCCTGCATTCAGGTATAAATAAGCCCAAATATATTTGTGCCCATGCCCTCTGATAAACTGAGGCCACATGCATTCAGGTGAGTACCAGTCTATAACTGCATTGAGGACTCCTGAGGTCTAGCAACAAAGCAAAAGTCTCTATTCTCAAAATAGGTAAAAATGTTCAGGTTTATGACAGGGAACTGACCATAATTTCAGAATTCAGTGCTCGCAAGAAGAATCTGTATACAGATATATTCGATAAAGGTAGCAATATTTAGGCCCTGGATTAGAAGAGGTTAAAATAGGAGAACCTACCACACGACTATAAATTCTCTATTCTTGATCCATGTGGCTTAGCTGCTCAGTTTCATACTAGTCTGTACTTAATGGACAGCTCATCATTAGAGACACTCTCCGCTCCACCATCTAGTCAACCAAAGAGCAGTGCAAATCTCACCAGTCATGGTTGCAGTTCTACACATTTGCAACAAAGTTTGACAGAATTTACTCTATTAAAGACTGCAAAGAAAAAGTTGGTAGACCTCAAGTAATAGGTGAGAAAATGTTTCTAACATACTTAAAACACCATCTAGCAACTCGAGAGGAGATGCAGATACAAACTAAACGAGGAAAGAAAGACCAACATAAGAGCCAAGCTGGAGAACACCAGCAGCAACATCTTCACGTGTCAACTGATGGATGTGGGATGAGACGTGACTGAAAAGAAGGTAGGAATCTGTTCTTTTAATGCCAAGGAGGCCAACTCATATCGCAGTTGTGTACTAGCAAAGATGTGGAGTGGAGCAGCAATGACCTGACTGAGAGCTGTGCTGACGAGGATCCCACTTCCACACCCCAATGGAAGGGCCATGCTGTTGTCACATGTTGTCAGCTATATTGCTGTTAACCCTAACCCCTATGCTTAGTCATTAAGAATTGTTTTTTATTACCTGTTTTTTAGACAAACTTAAGTCATAAGATAGTATAGGCCAGGTTTGTGAGACTTTTTGAGTTGGAATCGAGTGTGTAGACATGCTGAATGGAGTAAATAGAAGCTTTAAAAATCCCTTAACATATTATAACACAACTTGCAGCTAATTATCTGAGAATTTGGGAGTTGTGGCTGGTAGTCACTTTGCACTTAACTAGTGCCCTATTTCTAGTGCTTACTTGGAACATAAATCTACAATGAAAAAAGCCTTTCAGACTATAAATGCCTCCAGCGACATTCTGAGGGATTAATAACTTATAAAACTCCCTCCGCCCACACTCTAATGTGTAAAAAACGGCCACAGGATAAATCCAGAGGGCCTGATTCACAAACTACACTTTGTACTACATTTTGTAGTATTGCAAAGTTTATAACAATGAGCTATTCACAAACTTCACTTTTGAAGTTATTTACATTTTTGAGTAAGTGTACATCTTCTTCGTTTTACAAACTGCACTTTTGCAGTTATTCATACTTTAGAGTTAGTTTACTACTTTTCTGTTTTCTCAAACTGCACTTTTGTAGTTATTTACACTTTTGAGGAAGATTACTACTTTTTGGTATTCTCAAACTGCACTTTTGTAATGACTAACACTTTTTTGGAAGGTTCCTTATTTTCTGTGGAAGATGTTGTAGTACCAGACTTCCTACAAAAGTGCAAGTTACCCCAAAAGTGCAGGCTAATACAAAAATGCAATTTGTACATACCAAAAGTAGTTAATTTACTCAAAAGTGTTAACTTACTCAAAAGTGCAAGTTACCTTTGTGAATCAGGCCCAATAATTGCAAATAACAATAATACCTCCCTCCAATGTCACCCTATAAATAGTTGGAGGGTTAATATAACTGGGGCTTATCTCAAATCTGTAGTCTTAGACTACTGGATAAAGTATTTACCTCGCATTGATACCCACCCTATCCTTCCCTTATTGTGTACAAGCACCTCCATTTCTCACTTACTTGACACAAAAAGTGCGTTCTCTTACTTTCTTTTAACAACGTTCCTATAGCTTTCTCGTTTACTGCACACAATTATAGTGCTTTTTCTACTACTTGCAGCTAATTATCTGAGAATTTGGGAGTTTTGGCTGCTAGTCACTTAGTACTTAACTAGTGCCCTATTTCTAGTACTTACTTGGAACTTAAATCTACAATGAAAAAAAGCCTTTCAGACTAGAAATGCCTCCAGCGACATTCTGAGGGATTAATAACTTATAAAACTCCCTCCGCCCACACTCTAATGTGCAAAAAACGGCCACAGGATAAATCCAGAGGGCCTGATTCACAAACTGCACTTTGTACTACATTTTTTGGTATTGCAAAGTTTATTACAATGAGCTATTCACAAACTGCACTTTTGTAGTTATTTACATTTTTGAGTAAGTGTACTACTTCTTCGTTTTCTCAAACTGCACTTTTGCAGTTATTCACACTTTTGAGTATGTTTACTACTTTTCGGTTTTCTCAAACTGCACTTCTGTAGTTATTTACACTTTTGAGTAAGATTACTACTTTTTGGTATTCTCAAACTGCACTTTTGTAATGACTAACACTTTTTTGGAAGGTTCCTTATTTTCTGTGGAAGATGTTGTAGTACCAGACTTCCTACAAAAGTGCAAGTTACCCCAAAAGTGCAGGCTAATACAAAAATGCAATTGTGTACATACCAAAAGTAGTTAATTTACTCAAAAGTGTTAACTTACTCAAAAGTGCAAGTTACCTTTGTGAATCAGGCCCAATGATTGCAAATAACAATAATACCTCCCTCCAATGACACCCTATATATAGTTGGAGGGTTAATATAACTGGGGCTTATTTCAAATATGTAGTCTTAGACTACTTGAGAAGATATTTACCTCGCATTGATACCGACCCTATCTTTCCCTTAATGTGTACAAGCACCTCCATTTCTCACTTAGTTGTCAGAAAAAGTGCGTTCTCTTACTTTCTTTTAACAACGTTCCTATGGCTTTCTCGTTTACTGCACACAATCATTGTGCTTTTCTCCCACTTTGCACAAGTAGTAAGTACCTCTGATATTTAACATGTTTTCCATTCAACCACTTCTGAACCTGCCCAAATAATGTGTGCAAGAGACTCTGCTCTTTGCTATTCACTTTGCCACAGTGCACAAACACAGTTTCGACTTTTGTGCTTGTGACTGTGGTGTTTCTTGTCTACTTTGCAGGCAGAAAAGTACACTATCTTATTTACTTTGTGTAACACCCCTATGCCCCCACTGCATAATTTCTCCTATGCCATATTTGTACAAACATCTCTGCTTTTTCTCACTCACTTTGAACACATCACAGCACACTTACTTTTCCGAAGTTCCTTTGTTCTTTTCCACTTAATTTGCAAAAAAACCTCTTGTTTATCACTTACAATGCGCTAGATTTGCTTGCATTTGCTTTGTTCGTGGCACAAGAAGCTTTTTTCTTTTTCACATACTTTTATCTGCTGTTTTTGACATGTTTTTACAAGGTCACTGGTCTGTCTCACGTCGCACACTTGCATCTCTAATCAGATGCAAAGGGGGCGTTCCAGAGTAAAATAATAGGAGAAATGTCGCTAAGCGACATTTCTCCTATTATCAAGAATATCGCTAACCCTGTTAGAGACAAAAAAAGCAGCGCTAACCGCGGTTAACGCTGCTTTTTTACGTCTGGTATTTTTCAGACTTAGCCATGATATCCTATGGAAGGAGGATATCATGGCTAAGTATGCCTGTCCCTATCAACAAGGTAACGTGAGATTATCGCTGAGTTTCCAGCGATAATCTAACGTTAGCCTGTTAGCGTGAGGATTTTTATCGCTATTGAAATAAGCGTTGCTAATAGCACGCTATCTCAGCGATAAAAATTCACGCTAGCCGGCGATAATTATCCTAGAGCTAAGTGCGCTTAGAGATAATTATCGCCGGTTGTTGTTGATATGCCCCTAAATCAGTCATTCAGCCACTTTTGCTTTCTGGCTTGTGACTTTGCAAAACACATCCCCCTTGACCATTTATTAACCCCCTCTATTTGTGGTGTAGCAACTTCAGCTCGATCTCAGCCAGTAAACTCCCTCCTATGGTTGATTGGGAAGTCCAAATATGATGGGTACGGGTTTTCTACTCGTTCCCCTAAATTTTCCTAAAGTACTAAGGCTAGCTTGTGTTGTTCCCTGTGAGGTTGGGAAGCTGCCTATCTGTGTTCAGAAGTGCTGGCTGGAAGACGAGCTGCTGCACAGCTCAGAAGGGATATGATGTGCAATGACCTGCAAGAAAGACACAGGAACTGGCCACAGGAGAACTGAAATAGGAATGACTCAAGGCCAGTAACTAAGGGGCATATTTACAAGGACATGTCGGAGCGCACAGCTGCACCACCCATTTAACACCCTTTTCACACGCGCTTTATTAATATGGAGAAGGGCATGGCATCAGCAGAAAGTTGCTAAAAGTGACGTTCTGGTGGCGATACCCCTAAGATTTGCAGCCCGGCTGGGCAGGACTGAGCCTGAGAGTGTGCCATGTTAGGCCAGTAATTTTGGGGTCACACTGGGTGTATTGTATAAGGCCAAAAAGTAACTTGTAACCTGTGACATTTTTTAAATAAAAGCAAACTGGGCAGTATCTCTCATTCTTCCCAATGAGTGCTGCTCATTTGGTGGAGTCAGTCTGTTTGAGGATCTCTTACATTTACAGGTGATACTGTAGAGGCCCACGCTAAACCCCGGTGTGAGTACAACATACTAGATTTTACTATGTGTTAGACTCATATATGGCACAAGATTAATAGTCACCACCACAGTAATAGGCATTTCAGCAATCAAATATGAGATACGGATGAAAGCTAGCTACACCCCATACGTTGTCCATCACATACACTTAACCGTGTTTGTAAAATCTTTACATATATTATATTTTGCTAGCTTGCCACTTGATATCTCATTCGGAAGTTCATTGTATTATTTGCTGACTTTTTAAACGCTTCCCCGATACCTATATGCCAGGGGGTTTGAAATCGGAGCCTTAATTATCAGCATCGCTCTACGTCAAGGTTCTCCAAGGAGTAGCTTGTGAACTACTAGTAGCTCTCTAGCTACCTGTAAGTAGCTCTCCTATGTGCAGCCTAGGAGAATTTGGGGGCATATTATCAAGACAGGCGATAAAATTATCGCCGCTTTAGCGGCAGAAAATTGCAGCTAAAACGGCCATAATGGGCTTGATAATATGCTCTATGGAATTCCAATTGAAGCTCAGGTTAGATGTGAAGGACATCTAACATGGACTTCAATTGGAATTCCATAGAGCATATTATCAAGCCCATTATCGCCGTTTTAGCGGCAGTTTTCTGCCGCTAAAGCGGCAATAATTTTATCGCCTGTCTTGATAATATGCCCCTAAATTAGAAACTTGTGCTTGGCTGAATTAATATATGTATACCAAACTTTAAAAGCATGTATTTGAGACGAAAATCTGCGTATTTTCAGTACTCATAAGCTGGTGTTCGAGAACAATGGTTGAATTTCCAAATTATCTTCTAAGCTGATATTTGACTGAGAAGAATCAAACTGTGTTGGAGAGATTAATTACTAACATTATTAATACAACGCCAGGGCTTGCATCTAGGCTGTTATGTATTTCCCATGTAGAGGCATTCCACTTTGACAAAACATCTTTACATTACTACTAGCAACAAGTGACTGATCTACTGAACTGATCACTGCATCTTTGCATCTGGTGGCTACTAACGTAATCTAGTCTAATTTAATAACAAATACATCTCTAATAATATTAGTAACTCGGAAGGATTTTCCATGATTATTATTAGGGAAAAGTTTGGAGACCCCTGCTCCACATCAACAAGTCAAGCTTGCCTGCCCCAATCGCTAGGGTTTTAAATAGACCTTTTTCATGCATCAAGGTCTATGAAGCAAGAACAACCTCCCTTGCACTCAGAGCCGGGCAGAAATCAATGCTTCCATTAGTTTCTTAGGAAACATACAGATGCAACTGTACTGGATCTTTTAATCCTGCCAGCACAAAACATGCACAAAGGTTAATCCGGAAGCAGGTATCTAGCTACCATGAAATGTTCTGAGAATGGAAAATACGTTCTCTGGTGAATACGACAAGCAGAAAATATGAGAGTGTGGAACAGGGGTCTTCAACTTTTCTGTAAGAAGAGCTACTTATGTTCAATGAAATTCACCCAGAGCTACAAATTTGATTATTGCTGTGATAGTGGCCAGCTCAGGTTAGATGATATAAGTGGCCACCATAGGCAAGATTACCAGCAATGATTACCTGAAGCCACCAGGCACGGTTGCCAGCAGCAAAGTAAAAGAGGCTTAATCCATGTGCAGTGCCTCTACGTTAGTAATAGTGGCAATGTCCCTGGCACAAAGGTAATAATATTAATAATAACTTCCTAACACTACATGTTTATTAGTGAAATATCAGCTTTAAATTTATTTTTTATAAATGCATTCATTTTTCTGTAAACATCAGCTAATGAGTTCTAAAAATGCACATATTTTTGTATCAAGTACACTGTTTTCAATTTTGTCACACATACATTATTTAACCAAGTAAAAGCTTCCAATTTAGTAGGCATGGCTGCACACAATAGGGCATATTTACAAGGACATTATCGCCACTTTAGCGGCACTTTTTGCCGCTGAAGCGGCGATAATTTCATCGCCCTATTAGCAAGGCGGCGCTAACATGCATTAGCGCATATTAGCTGCCGTTTTTGTAACGCCACGCATCTTAGCGATATACATCGCTAATGAGATGCAAAGTAGACGTACCTTCCTTTAATACCATGACAAAAGGTCGCGAACAGGACATCACGTTATTTACAGCGCGGCCCCGGAACCACGAAGCGCTGATGAAAGCTGCGCTAACCGCGGTTTTCACAAAATCCTTAACGCCTGGTCAAAACTTGACTTAGGTATGTTTTGAATGGGAGGTGGATTGTTTGGTTACATCCACACTCCCCTCTTATCAAGCTTTTCATTAGCGTGTGAAATCATCGCTTGATTTCTCACACTAATGATGAATATTGCTGTCTATCGCAGCTTTGTACATTGCCTGTGAGAAAGACGTTGTAAATACGCCGCTAACACGGCGATGTAAACCAGCGATAGGCGGCGAGATTCAAAATCGCACTAAGCGTGATTTGCAATGTTTAACGTGAAGCGTTGATAATATCCCCCAGTAGCTTCTGAGCTGCTGGTTGAAGCCTAGTGTAGTACATGCAAGTCTTTTAGTAGGTGTGAACCTAAGAAACTACCTTAAATCCTAGGACTATTGCAAGCATTTTTGTCATACACTCCAATCCAGCTAGTAAACAAACAATATGCTGTGAGAAAGTCATCTCTTTTGCACTGATCACCCCCATTTTTTGACTGATGCTGGTGTTAACCGACTCTGACTGCGCCCTTGGCTCTGCTAACCAGGCCCAGGGTCAGTGCTCTGATTAAAAAGTTATATGGTAATTAAGTGTAATTGCAATTAGCACTAACAACCTACCTGTAAGTCCCTAGTATACAGTAGGGCATGTAGGTTTAGAGGCCCAGCAGCTTTGAGGCATTTAAGTGTGCACTGCTGTGTTGCCTGCTGTCATTTTACAAGTCAGGCCTGCTTTCCAAGCTGCTTTTAAAATGAAATTATATGCAAATGCGACTTTGGATTTAAAGGTGCTTCCAAAGTATTAAACTACTTTTAGCAGGGAAATTTTGAAAGTTGTTTTTATACCCTGGTAGGGGAAAAGCAAACAGTTTCAGGACTTATTTACAAGCCCCTCGCACCCCCAGAGTGTCATTTTTCTCCATATTAAAAGTGAAGCACCTGTGGCGCAAGGGGCTTGTAAAAAGCCCTTTTGTTTTCCCCCATTGTACTATTTTAGCTCTATAGGCTAACATGGGAATACTGCAATAAAGTGTAACTACTGGCAGGAGTGAGCTAAAAAAAATATTTCAAGGACTTAAAAGATTGGTAGTGATGAATCCAACACCGTGCCACTGTTGAATTTATCATAACTAATACAGAAAGGAAGTCATAGAACTTACTTTTCTGTGAGCCAAAATCCAGCCTTCTAGCTGCCTCTCCTGACTGGCCAGCCCTTAACAGGCTTAGCCAAGCTGTTTGATGAGGTGATAAGTAGCCTGCAGCTGCAGAGAACAGGCCAGGAAGGGGGCTTGGTAAACAAACTGGGCTTCAAAGAGAGCAGGACTGTAAGGAATGCCAGCCAGTCTTCTTGTCTTCCCTAGCCAGATGGCAGCCCCAGAAATGGAATTTGCAGGTGGTCTGGAAAGAGAGTCTTAAAAGAAATGAGCCACACATCTAGGTTGGCTTAGCAAGCTCTTTCTCCGAAAGAGAGAAATTTTCCATCTTGAATTTTAAAGTACAGTGCTTTGTGGTGAAAGAAAATGACACTCTTTGGAGGAAGCTGTCATGCTTTTGGGTGGCACCCTGTACCCCATTAGTGAGAGATGCCCCCCCGCCTGAATCCGAGAACATTGGGAGATATGTGAGAGCTGCATAGCAACTTAAATCTGCTGCTTGAAACTACAAAAAAAAAGAAGGGTGTCCTGCTGGAACCCTGTGGCACATTTGTAACTACAACCCTGAGTACTTAGCCTTGCTTCACAAAGAACTGAGTAGTGGGCTCCATGAAACAGAGCTCACTTGCACCATCTCCACGGCGAAGTCCCCTGCCTGGAGTGCGTCCAGTGGACTTTTAAGGATTTGGCCAGCTGCATGGTGAGTATTGTAGTCCCAACCTTCCAAGGACCATCTCAGGACGTCTAGAACCTGAGATAGGTGTTCTGCAAACTTTGAACCCTCAGGGGAGCTTCAGGAAGAAGTTTAGAGCAACTTTTGGAAAAAGCTCTATTAGGTGACTGACCTGTCGGCGAGAGACCGGCTGGTGGTCAAACCGTGGCCCAGCCTGGATTTCAGGTTCGTCCCACTGAAAGCTCTGGAGCTCAAGACTTACAGGATTTTACTAAGGCCTTATGCTGAGCCAAGCCGCCATCATCAACTCGAATCCTAGCCTGAAGAGGAGCCTCGCTCAGGGACGAGAGAAAATCCTCCAGAAAAGGTTCTAAGTGCGAAGTCCTAATCCTGCTTAGTGTATGCGACCAGGGCTTCATCGCGGTTGGCCTCTATCTTTGACTTGTCCCGGTCAAGCGCAACTAGATGTTCCAAGTTGACACTATATGTTTTTAAGGACTAGAAAGGGTTTATTCTTTAAAAATTCATATTTCCAGATCCCTATAATGGATTTTTTGTAATTTTAGTGTCATTTTAATCATACAAATATTTCATATTTTTATAAATTATTTGTGGATTTTTATTGTGTGTGTGCCTTACTTATTTAATATATTGGTGTTTTTAAATGCTTCAAACACCTGTCACCTAAGTTAAGCCTGTCTACTAGCAGCCAGCTACCAAGGGTCAAGTCAAGGCTAATGTATTGAGACATTATTGCTAGTGGTAAGTTGTCAAGGACTCTTAGTACTCACTTGTTAGCCAATACTCCCGGGAGCAGAATGTAGAGATTTTCCTAATTCCCACCTCAGGCCTTCCCACAAAAACCAAATTCACTGGCGGTCATGTGAACCCTGTCGGGGGAAAGGGGAAGTGGACAGAGAATAGACTGCTTTGACTTTCTTTAGATCTCCTCACTCGCTCTTTTCCTTCTTCTGAATGCACGTTTTCTTTCTTGCTTTCTCTCTCTTTTACCTTTGCTTAATGTGGAGATACTGTAACAGAAGGCACACAATTATTACACCTCAAGAATTCCCTCCCTGACTCTCCTTGATATCTTTCTCCTTAACCTTCCTTACCCTACTAGTTTAAGGCTTTTGCTCCTCTTCTTTTCTTCTTTTAATGTTCTTTACATCAGGTGTCCTAAACCACATGCAAGTCTTAGTATATTCTGGCCTTAATAATTACTCAACGTTAATTAAATATTACTGTCTCTCACTCTCTCTCTTACTTGTTATCTTAAGTGACAAACGTATTATTTTCTTTCACAGGAGGACATACTTGCTGTTCGCCGTCGTCAATCCACAAGAAGACCTAGGACCAGCAGATGAATGGTAAGTGAAAAATCTTCAAATTGCCTACTTTTGTTCTTTCCTGAAAACTATTAACTATAATGCTAATTCCTATCTAACTAACCGCCGCTACGAAGCGCACTACCCTATGCTTAATCCTAGCAAGAAAAACTACCCTTATCTCTAACTAACTAAACGCTACTTCAAAACCTCCTCACTCGGGAAATGCGTTGGTGAAGTGCGCGGTTCGGAATTCAACCGCAGCACTTCACAGCTGGTTTAGACACCCTGCCTGGACCCAGGTGCGAGAAACTAGACCGGCAACTGTCCGAGCATTCCTCCCTTTTGGGAGTACTAGACAGGTTGCCTTGTTTCGCGCAATGATTACCCGCAATTTATTTTGATCAATTGGTTTCTTCTGGACTACAGTGGCGCAATGGAGTTTGTGAACTCCTTTCTTTCCAACCCTGACATAGGTGCACACCTACCCCTACCAATAATCCACCTTCCAACATTTGTTAACATGCATGAAGGTCTATGTCACATATAAAAATATAAAAACTTATAGAAAAAGAGTGCTACACACGACAAGTGAACCCAACATCTTTATCACCAGAAGGTTAAGGACGTTCCAGAGACACAGAAGAATTGTGTTTGATATTTAGCCTACAGTTTTCCCCCACTTACTGCTCCTATGCCATCTGCAGGTCTGTGAATTTGCTTATAAGTCTGACCATGGTCATTCATTGCTGCATAGTGACATTTTTGGTGACTTGCTCAGTGAGTTATCAAACAAAGAAAATAAGAAAATAAACATGATGCCAGGGCACTTCTCTTCCTTTATTAATCCTATTGATCCATCCTCTGATTATTTAAGTAATCACAATAGACCAGTGCAAACCGCTTTCAGCATTACATCTTGAACGCTGGTGATCACAAAACACCGCGTTCATCATTGCGTTCATCATTGCCATTGGTTCTATGGCTTGGAACTCAACTAATTCATATCCTGCTTCAACGACTGCACCAAATCATCAATTTTTTCACTGGGTGATTTACCAACCCACTTACACCTGGGAATTCCACTCTTGCACAGTTTGTAATCAGGGCAGCGGTGTTTTTAATAAACAATGTGGTGCATGTGCCATTTTTTGTGCATGTTTTTTTGCAGTTTTGTCCTCTGTTGAACCACACCATCTAATAGCTAATGTTAAAACGAACAGCTCAACTTACAGAGGACAATGTGGTGCAACAAGATGTCAAACGGTTTTAGCTGCATTCTTCCCCCTGCATTCAGGTATAAATAAGCCCAAATATATTTGTGCCCATGCCCTCTGATAAACTGAGGCCACATGCATTCAGGTGAGTACCAGTCTATAACTGCATTGAGGACTCCTGAGGTCTAGCAACAAAGCAAAAGTCTCTATTCTCAAAATAGGTAAAAATGTTCAGGTTTATGACAGGGGTCTGACCATAATTTCAGAAGTCAGTGCTCGCAAGAAGAATCTGTATACAGATATATTCGATAAAGGTAGCAATATTTAGGCCCTGGATTAGAAGAGGTTAAAATAGGAGAACCTACCACACGACTATAAATTCTCTATTCTTGATCCATGTGGCTTAGCTGCTCAGTTTCATACTAGTCTGTACTTAATGGACAGCTCATCATTAGAGACACTCTCCGCTCCACCATCTAGTCAACCAAAGAGCAGTGCAAATCTCACCAGTCATGGTTGCAGTTCTACACATTTGCAACAAAGTTTGACAGAATTTACTCTATTAAAGACTGCAAAGAAAAAGTTGGTAGACCTCAAGTAATAGGTGAGAAAATGTTTCTAACATACTTAAAACACCATCTAGCAACTCGAGAGGAGATGCAGATACAAACTAAACGAGGAAAGAAAGACCAACATAAGAGCCAAGCTGGAGAACACCAGCAGCAACATCTTCACGTGTCAACTGATGGATGTGGGATGAGACGTGACTGAAAAGAAGGTAGGAATCTGTTCTATTAATGCCAAGGAGGCCAACTCATATCGCAGTTGTGTACTAGCAAAGATGTGGAGAGGAGCAGCAATGACCTGACTGAGAGCTGTGCTGACGAGGATCCCACTTCCACACCCCAATGGAAGGGCCATGCTATTGTCACATGTTGTCAGCTATATTGCTGTTAACCCTAACCCCTATGCTTAGTCATTAAGAATTGCTTTTTATTACCTGTTTTTCAGACAAACTTAAGTCATAAGATAGTATAGGGCAGGTTTGTGAGACTTATTGAGTTGGAATCTAGTGTGTAGACATGCTGAATGGAGTAAATAGAAGCTTTAAAAATCCCTTAACATATTATAACACAACTTGCAGCTAATTATCTGAGAATTTGGGAGTTGTGGCAGGTAGTCACTTTGCACTTAACTAGTGCCCTATTTCTAGTACTTACTTGGAACATAAATCTACAATAAAAAAAGCCTTTCAGACTATAAATGCCTCCAGCGACATTCTGAGGGATTAATAACTTAGAAAACTCCCTCCGCCCACACTCCAATGTGCAAAAAACGGCCACAGGATAAATCCAGAGGGCCTGATTCACAAACTGCACTTTGTACTACATTTTGTAGTATTGCAAAGTTTATTACAATGAGCTATTCACAAACTGCACTTTTGTAGTTATTTACATTTTTGAGTAAGTGTACTACTTCTTCGTTTTCTCAAACTGCACTTTTGCAGTTATTCATACTTTAGAGTTAGTTTACTACTTTTCTGTTTTCTCAAACTGCACTTTTGTAGTTATTTACACTTTTGAGTAAGATTACTACTTTTTGGTATTCTCAAACTGCACTTTTGTAATGACTAACACTTTTTTGGAAGGTTCCTTATTTTCTGTGGAAGATGTTGTAGTACCAGACTTCCTACAAAAGTGTGAGTTACCCCAAAAGTGCAGGCTAATACAAAAATGCAATTTGTACATACCAAAAGTAGTTAATTTACTCAAAAGTGTTAACTTACTCAAAAGTGCAAGTTACCTCTGTGAATCAGGCCCAATGATTGCAAATAACAATAATACCTCCCTCCAATGACACCCTATAAATAGTTGGAGGGTTAATATAACTGGGGCTTATCTCAAATCTGTAGTCTTAGACTACTGGATAAGATATTTACCTCGCATTGATACCCACCCTATCCTTCACTTAGTGTGTACAAGCACCTCCATTTAGTTGACAGAAAAAGTGCGCTCTCTTACTTTCTTTTAACAACGTTCCTATGGCTTTCTCGTTTACTGCACACAATCATTGTGCTTTTCTCCCACTTTGCACAAGTAGTAAGTACCTCTGATATTTAACATGTTTTCCGTTCAACCACTTCTGAACCTTCCCAAATAATGTGTGCAAGAGACTCTGCTCTTTGCTATTCACTTTGCCACAGTGCACAAACACAGTTTCGACTTTTGTGCTTGTGACTGTGGTGTTTCTTGTCTACTTTGCAGGCAGAAAAGTACACTATCTTATTTACTTTGTGTAACACCCCTATCAATCAATCAATCAATCAATCATAGCATTTGTATTGCACGCTACTCACCCGGAGGGTCTCAGGGCGCTGGGGGGGAGGGGTCTGCTACTGCTCGAAGAGCCAGGTCTTGAGTTGCTTCCTGAAGGAAAGATGGTCCTGGGTCAGCCGAAGGTGTATGGGGAGGGAGTTCCACGTCTTGGCTGCTAGGTAGGAGAAGGATCTTCCTCCGGCGGTGGCTCTGCGAATGCGTGGTACGGCGGAGAGGGCGAGGCTGGTTGATCGTAGCTGGCGGGTGGGCGTGTAGAAGGTCAGGCGGTTGTTGAGGTATATGGGACCCCGGTCGTGGAGAGCTTTGTGTGCGTGGGTGAGGAGCCTGAACGTGCCTCCACTGCATCATTTCTCCTATGCCATATTTGTACAAATATCTCTGCTTTTTCTCACTCACTTTGAACACATCACAGCACACTTACTTTTCCGAAGTTCCTTTGTTCTTTTCCACTTAATTTGCAAAAACAACTCTTGTTTATCACTTACAATGCGCTAGATTTGCTTGCATTTGCTTTGTTCGTGGTACAAGAAGCTTTTCTCTTTTTCACATACTTTTATCTGCTGTTTTTGACATGTTTTTTACAAGGTCACTGGTCTGTCTCACGTCGCAAATGGCTTTTGCAGTTTCTTATTCATTTATTGTGCGCACGCATTTATGAACTTCTGATTTATTTTGCAGGATGATGTAAACTTAACCAGGAGCAATGCATTTTTATACAAACATTTCATAAAACAACTGATGCCCAGTCAGCTGGTGTAAGTGTATTTTTGCAGGAGTGTGTCACCCAGCATTAAACTTAACGATCTTGGGGCATATTTACAAAACAATGGCAGAGTGTGGCATTAAGCTAAAATTTCGAATGCCGCACTCCGCCATTCTGAAAATGCAGAGATGTGCTGTATTTACAATGACATGGCACACCCCTGCGTTTTCCATAGTGCTGGCGCTAAATTCAGTTTCCTAGTGCCAACGCAGGCACCCTTGCACCATAGTGCAAGGGTGCCTGCGTTGAGGGAATGATTGTTTATGTGCAGGAAAGTGTCCCTTCCTGCACATAAGCAATCACTAATGACGATTTGTGACTCCTATGTGTGCTGCATTGTGCTGCACACATAGAAGTAGCAAATCGTCAATTTTTAATGATTGTTTATGTTCAGGAAGGTACACTCATTCATGGTGATTTATTCATTTCCCCTTGTTTTGCCATGTTAGACCATGTTATTTTTGGTCTTAATTTTGGCGCTGCCCCTTATTTACGCCACCCTTGTAAATATGGCACAGTGTAAAAATCAATGGGTGTTGCGGCAAAACGCCCACCGCAACACCCATTGTCCGCCCCTTTCATGCTAAGTGTAGCATGAAAGGGGGCCTTATTTACAAGGTGGCGTTAAGCCATGTAAGTGGCTTAACGACACCTTGTGAATAAGACAAAGGGTTTATCACCACAGGAAAGTCACAAAAAGTGACGTTCCTGTAGCGATAAGCCCTTATAAATATGCCCCTTGTCTATACATGCAAAAATAACAATTGATGGACAGAATGCAGAACAATGTCATACATTCACCCCAGTACAGAGATCTGGGCCTAAATCCATCGTTTTTTTGCTCACCATGCCATTCCAGTTTGAACCAAGCCATATGCAAATCAGTCTTGACCCTGTGCCCCATGGGAACAGTCCAGCCCGAACTGCCAAGCCAGGTCCTCCCTGGACTGGAAACAAGCATCCTAGGACCGGTTTCGGGCTTTCAGCCCTCGTCAGCCAGGATAGCTTGATTCCAGTGGCATGGAGAGCAAGGGACTCACGTCTGAGCATACCCTTCCCACTCGGGGTGACAAATGGCTTGGCAGTTCGGGCTGGACTGTTCCCATGAGGCACAGGGTCAAGACTGATTTGCATATGGCCATGTCTAAACTGGGGTGGTGTAGTGGGCAAAAGAACGATGGATTTAACCCAGATCTCTTGACTGGGGGAGAATGTCTGCATTGTCAGCATTCCGTCCATCATTTGTTTGTTGTAACGCTTTTCGCCCTAAGTGGGATGGGTATTCCCAGACGTGGGACCCGTGCTCACTACGCCACTGGAGTCAAGCTATCCTGGCTGATGATGGCTGATAGCCAGTAACCGGTCCCAGGATGCTTGATTCCGGTCCAGGGAAGACATGGCTTGGCAGTTCGGGCTGGACTGTTCCCATGAGGCACAGGGTCAAGACTGATTTGCATATGGCCATGTCTAAACTGGGGTGGTGTAGTGGGCAAAAGAACGATGGATTTAACCCAGATCTCTTGACTGGGGGAGAATGTCTGCATTGTCAGCATTCCGTCCATCATTTGTTTGTTGTAACCCTTGTCTATACATGGCATGTCACAAAAACTGCCAAAACCTACAGCTCTACTTAAACTGCAAACATGAAGCACGCTGTAAGAGGCATACATTAATCACATGTTAGCGCTCTAAAAAAGCTGAAAGGTACGAGTGCTGTAAAAAGCAACAGATAAATGAAGAAAATAAAAATACATGTAGGTCACAGGGTCAGATTTCAGCCCTTCCTAACATGCACTCATATGAGGTGTCAAAATGGCACTATTTTAATCACACTGCTAAATATAAAGTGTTCACTGCACAGTATGTACACTAAAAAAACACACAGTAGTAAGGAAAAGAGGATTTACTTTGGGCAGACACAGTTCCCATCAGCAACTGTGCCTGGACTCACGCTGACCCATTTATACTAATGATATTTGTGCCCGAGTGAAAATTCTGAGCTTGTATTTCATCACCCTAGCAAATCCCAGGAATCTCCCTCCCTCTTGGATCACTGGATCAGATTTTGTTTCCTTCTGTATTACATGATATCCTGACAGCTGCAGCCTGGCAGCCAACCAGAGAAGATGGTTTTGATGCCAAATGCTCAAAGCAGGGCGAAGCTGGATTTCATAGTCACCAAGGACTCTTGCTTGTGGGGATAGATTTGCCACCTCATCCCAGGCCACAGTTTTAACTTCGAACTTAGTAATGTTTTGGTTCATGAAATCTACCAGGAGTGCAAGGCCGGAAGCTGCAGCAGACAGAGCTCCAAGTGGCTAGATACCTTCACTGCAAAGTTCAGTTGATCCAATTTTCAACGCAGCTAAAAGGTCTGAGTGGGACATACCTGGATGAACTCTCCAAGGGCAGGACCTGGTTCCGAGTGCTCCTCAGGTGGATAAAATGACTAAGCCCCTAAATTTTTATAGCTGCTGAGAAAGTACCTTCTTGTGACTCCTCTAGCCACCAGGTCCTAAGGGCAGGTTTCTAGGCTCTAGGTCTCTCTCTAGGCAATGCTCCTGCTGGGCCCAGTCCCCTGTGATTAGCTGGGTTTTCTTGAAGTCTGGTCTTTTAGTTTTTTGGTTCTGTGGAGCAGACAAACAGGAGAGCAGTTCCAGTCCTTGGCTACCAGCAGGAGAAAGAATTCATTCAGGTCTGGTCTGTCTGCAGGGTCTTCTTTCTTCGGTTGTCTTATTAGGTCCAGGAATGTTCTTAGGAGGTGATAGTGAAATGTCAGTCTTACTGTGATTAGAGAATTTTCCCTTCGCAATAATGTCTACTTTTTCACCCAGCCCCACTTCCTTTTGCAGCACTTCCTTTACACTTTACTCTAAAATTTCCTGAATCCTCAACCCAAAATGACTAAGCCCTTCTTCCATCAGGAGGGTGTCTGGCTATCCTTACAATACTCCCTTAGTTAGATGAGGTTACGTCCCATGTGTTAGGGTCAAAACTGGTTCTTTCTCCTGCTGGGATTGTTGCCTGAAGGTTTAGGAGAATCCTGGGAATGAATGGGAGCAAGTCCTGACAGCTGCATTTGCTATAACTGCCCTTTGTTATGCCAACAGTTCCTGCCCCCACCCTCCCACATGGCTAATCATCCTAAGTGGCAATTGTTGACAAAACAACTGTCCTCCTAGGCTCATAAACCAAGCCTTCATCCTCTGAAAAGCAGGGTCATTAACTCTAGTCAGGAATATTTAGCACTACATACTTTGTGTGTCTTAACATTAGTAATGTAAAGTGATTCACTCAGTGCGAAGTGCATTTACTGTAGAACTAGAAATTCATATGCACTGCGGGCCTTAACCTTATTAAAATGAAATGTAGTCTTTAGAGATTGTATAAAATCATCCTCACACTGATAACATGTATTTACTTTAGAAATGAGAACGATTTATGTAAACGTGTACACTAATGTTTCCACATTTGTTTTTAGAATGTAGTTTGCATTTACATTTATACTCATATATTTAAAAGTTACATTTTTTTACTCAAACTGCAACATGAATCAAATTCTAAATTTATGTATTGAAATTTCCATGTATTTGTAGTTTTATGTGCACATATGATACATATTGAATGTGCACCATTGAATAATACGTTTAAGCTTGACATAAAGAGGCCTGTATTTTTTTCTGCATATTATACTGCCTATCCATTTCTGCTTGTATGTCTTTTTATTGTAGTTGCGCTCATATGGTATGTTAGTTTAAGAATACATGTAACACTGTGCTAGTGATAGAGGGCCAGAGAAGAGGACCTTGACCCAGAACATGGAGAGCCAGAGCGTTAACTGACAGTCACTATTCAGTAATGTATCGAGGATTTGCAGGTGCCCAAGGTCGATATCATTCACAGGACTGGTCTGAGTGATTTTGTAAATGTTGCAGCTCACAAGTGAAAATGGAAAGGACAATGCAGTCCCTGAAGGCATGAGCAAAGGGTGTTACTCAGGAGATTCATGTGGTATTAACTGGTGTTCTCACAGGTTGAGGTTGATTGGGCCACTTTTCCTTTGGACTTTGAGAGGTAAAGACCTCTGTGCTTTTCACTTGGGCTCTTCGCTGAGTGTGACTTAGGCTAACACTTATTTTCCTATCTCTAGAAGACTCTTAACTTGGCTTCTGCAATGCTGACCCCTTTCTGCATATTAATTCACTTTTTCGGCCTGTTCCAGGCTTTTTGAGGCCATTTTAGGTGTAATCACCATTGAGGGTTTAGACTCTAAATTAGATGATTTTAGACATTACTCATTTTTAGGAGAGAGGATTAGAGACACTTCTCTGAGCATTAGAGTCTATTACTGATTTTCTGTATTGCTATAACTAAACTTCTTGTTTGTCTCCTGCTGATGCACCTGCACTTCTTTAGGAGGTTTGACCACCCTGTTATTCTGTTATTATTAGGTACCTTTGAAGCATGGTATTGAGATTCATTTAGATTAACCTGACTGTAATTAAAAGTCTTAACTTTATTTCCCGATTCCTAGTCCTCACTGTGTAGCCAAATGAGTTACACTGTTAAGGAGACTGTTTGACTAATGCTAACTCCCTTATACCTCTCAGTCAATAAAGAAAAGATCCCTTGTATAATCAGTGGTAAGAGGTTGACCCAGTGTTGGAATGTCCCAAAAACTGCAATAATCTACAGTGCCACGTACGCTGCAAAGACAAAGCACGCTATAAGAGGCATACATTCATGCCACGTTAGCGCCCTGACACAGCTAGAAGGTACAATGAGTGCTATAAAAACAACAGATAAATGAAGGGAATGAAAATAAATGTAGGTCACAAGGTCAGATTTCAGCTCTTTCTAACACTCACTAACATGAGCATCACAATCCCCCACTCATACAAATGAGGTGTCAAGGTTGCACTGTTTTATTCCCTTCCTAGACATAAAGTGTTCAAAGCACAGCATGTACACTAAAACAAGAAACAGTAGTAAGAAAAAGGAAAAGAGGATTTAATGCCAAGAATACACTTAACTAAGATTTAATGTAAAGCAGACATCAGCAATTCAGATTGACCCATTTTTACTCATGATACTTGTGCCCGAGTGAAAATTCTGAGCTTTTCTTTGGTCACCCCAGTAAATTCCTGGAATCTCCTTCCCTCTTGCATCACTGGAACAGATTTTGTTTCCTCCTGCATTACATGATATCCTGACAGCTGCAGTCAGGCAGCCAAACCAAGCAGTTGGTTTTGATGCCAAATGCTAAAAGCAGGGCAAAGCTGGATTTCATAGCCACCAGGGACGCTTGTTTCTGGGGATAGATTTGCCGCCTCATCCCGGTCCACAGTTTTACCTCCAAACTTAGTAATGTTTTAGGAGGGCAAGGCCAGAGGCTGCAGCAGACATGTGGCTAGAAACCTTCACTGCACAGTCCAGCTAACCCCATTTTCAACACGGCGAGAAAGTCTGAGTGGCACGTACCTGGATGAACTCTCCAATGGGAGGGCCTGGTTCCGAGTGCTCCTCAGGTGGATAAAATGACTAAGCCCCCAACTTTCTGTAGCTGCTGAGAAAGTAACTTCTGGGGACTCCTGCAGCCACCAGGTCCTCAGGGCAGGTTTCTATGCTTTAGGTCTCTCTCCAGGCAATGCTCCTGCTGGGCCCAGTCCTCTATGATCAGCGAGGCTTTCTCAACGTCGAGTCTTTTTGTTTTTTGGGTCTGTAGAGAAGACAAGTAGGAAAGCAGTCCTTGGGTGCCAGCAGAAGCCAGAATTCCTTCAGGTCTGTTTCTTCTGCTGTATCTTCTTTCTTCATTTGTCCTATTAGGGCCAGGAATGTGTTTAGGAGGTGATAGTCAAATATGAGTCTTAGACTATGATTAGAGAATTTTCCCTCCAAAATCCTGTTTTCTTTCTCGCCCAGCTCCCGCTTCCTTTTGCAGCACTTCCTTCACACTTTATTCTAAAATTTCCAGAAGCCTCAACCTATAATGGCTAAAGCCTTCTACCACCGGGAGGCTGTCTGTCCCCCCTTAGACTATGCACTCAGATGAGGTAACGTCCTATTTGTTAGGGTCAAAACTGGTTCTTTATCCTGCTGGGATTATTGCCTGAAGGTTTAGGAGAATACTGTGAAGGAATGGGGGCAAGTCTTGACAGCTAAATTTTCAAAGTCTGTCCTTTGTAATGCCAACTGTTCCTGCCCCCACCCTCCCACATGGGTAATTATCGTAAGTGGCCATTTGTTGCAAGACACCTGTCATCCTAGGCTCATAAACCAAGCCATTATCCTCTGGAAAGCAAGTTCATTAACTCCAGTCAGGCCTATTTACTGAGGCTCTGGAGGTGTGATGAGTGACAGCAGAACCGGTTTTAGAACAGTGCGACTGGTGCAGCCACACCTGGTGCTGAGCTCGAGGTGTGCTCTATTTTTTAAACAATGTAAGGGTTTAAAAGCACCTGCAGCAGAGTTCCTTATGTCTCTATCATTTTTCAGGCTACAATATAAAATGCAGGATAACTTTAGTGAATAATGGTCCTGCTGGAAAAAAGTTGGAGTATTGTCTAGTGGCACTTTTGATTCATCATAAAGTAGCTCAGAGGGTTAATATGCCTGCTGCAAAGAGTATTTACCCTGCCGATGGCAGAACAGTATTTTATGGGGATAGCTTAGTGGGTTATTGTTTTTGTCACAGAGATATTTTATTACTTGCAGTTCATATGTTACAATTCTAATATAGCATAGTGACCTATGAAATGTCATCCGAAAGCTGCATTCAAACTGCACAGTATAGGTTAGAATATTATGTTTTTTCCCCAGTCTTTCTGTATTCAAATGTTGCTAAAAAGGGTTCATTAGGGTAGAATTATATTCATATTAGTAAAGCTAACCCCAAACATTTTGTTACTTTTCAAATCCTGATGTGGTGTTTCTCCAGAACAATATTAAAATATACTGCTTATTAGTATTGATGACAAGATTCCTACATCTTGTAATCCTAACTGTGTTATGTAACATTTCCTACAGACTGATTTACACATGTAGGATTAATTCTCTCTATATAACGTGTGCGTGATGTAAAGTGTAGGTAGTCTTTATTGTTTGAGTAATAAAAATCATTACAATCAGAGAAAAAACGATAAAACCGTATACACATTTATTCATAAGAGAAAGAATTAAAGAGTAATTATAAAAGCCAGTAAAAAAGGTTCATAGAACATCAAAACGATTATACTTCAAATATTATGCGATAGCGTGATAACATGCCACACTGGATCATTGATATCACATCATTAAAGTCACTTTTTGTACTACTGATCACTCATCATATTGAGACTTTCTTAGAATTACATGTCATTGTTAAATAAAGATATTTATGCATGGTTATTTAAAATCATAGCATACACCATGAGAGGAATGATTAATTTAAGAAGGATTAAACATCAAACGTATTTCGACAAGTATTATTTTTTTTTTTTAAATGATAAAAAGATGGAAACTTTTATAAGAAGATATACTATTCATAAAATGTGAATGGCGTTGCATATCAGAAAGGAGATCATCTTTCTAGTTATTTCTGATCCCTGGCGGTACTTTACATCCCTATGGTGCATATGTACTGTTTTAAAAGTGCAATGAAATTAGCAATGTTATATACAGCAAAGACATGAGATTACAACATGTTCAGAATAAACTTCGATTATTTTATACAATCTCATGTGCCGGGCAAAGCTCAGCTGTATCAAATAGTTTTTTTCCCGCACTGATTATAAAATTTCGTATAGTGGCAATTGATCACTGGATCTATAGCTCTTAAACATGCAATAACAGCCTGCCTAAAAGAGCGGATTCACTGCTCAATAAACAAGCATTTGCAATGCAATCAATCTCACTTTTGGGACCTTAAACGTATTTAGCTATGCAGCGCATTAGCCTGGGTGCTGAAACATCTACTGTTCTTTTACATCGAGGGAAAGTAAGCACCAAACTGCGTGACACGCCAGGTATGGGAACACATGGAGAGACATATTGCCTTTCAGCGGGAAATGGTATAGTCCAAAGCTCTCTTTTTAATATAAAATCAGGGCCTTCTGTGGTCATATCACTGAAAATACAAGATTTAAAAAAAATACTACTGTTCAAAATATAAAAAATAAATTAAAAAAACACACCTACAATATACTGTTACAGGTATTAAAAATGCTAAATATAAAAGTGAATCTCTGTAAACAAGAAAGGAACACAATAGAAGTTATAACAATCATTTAATTCACATCCAACTTACGTTGCTAGCACTATGAAATTTGATGCTAATGCATTCGTAAAACTAGCTTTCAGATTAACATACTACCAGTTATTAGACAAAGACTAAATGTCACAGTCACGTGGCACCAAAGAAAGTCTCCAAAGAATGTCAGACAGCAAGTTTGAATATAAGTTCATAAAAAATAAAGATAAAAGTACTCTGCTTACCTGTGTACACATCCCATATTTTTATGCACCCATTGTTTAAACCAGCTGCAAGCAAAAGCTGATCCTGACCAAAAATAATCGATGCCATTCTATGTTCACGCATCGGCTCTCTTTCTCAGCACAGAAGAGCCAAAGGCAAGACTCCACACTATGTCTCCACAGTCTTTTGTGTGTTCATATGGTTGAGACTTCTGGCCTTCATTGCTATTTTGTCTTGAAAATCTGGGGTTCAGAGAACTGGTAGAATTCTTGATGCCATCCATGACACTGCAAAACAGGTTTGATAATTGTAAACATTCCCCAAAATGCATGAACTGATAGTTAAAAATATTTTCAACAAATTCAAATTTATGAGTAAGATCTACTGTAGAACCAAATAGGAGAAACAGCCACGTCGAAACGAACAAACAGTTAAATAAATAAATAAATAAAGGCAGACCAACAGACTAAGCACAAAAAATCAGACTACCCACCTAGAACCCATACTTGTTCTAGAATTCTCCAGTGGTTGTCATGTAGAAAGTGTTACAGTCAATGTATATCAAGCTGAAAACTTGATGGGTGCAAGCAAATAACAAAAGTGTTTAAGTTTTCCTTGAAACTAGTCCAAACGTCCATTGCCAAACTAGACAAGTGGCAATTCCATATTAGAGTCGAGACATCAAATCATACAATCAATGTCTCTTCTTAGTCAATTGGGGCCCCCACTTCTGGCCTACGGACCTCGGACCATCTCCCACCCCCTCTACCTCAGTGAAAAGCCTGGGCATCACCCTTAATTCTGACCTCTCCCTCAGAGGTCAGGTGGGGTCAATGGTCTCTTCCTGCGTCTTCCAACTGAGAAAAATCAGGAAAATAAGCCACTTATTGACCCAATCGGCACTCATTCAGGTAGTGATCTCCTTGGTACTCTCGCGCCTGGATTTCGCCAACTCTATCTACCTTGGCCTGCCGGCATATCTACTCAAGCAACTACAAATAGCTCAAAACCAGGCAGCGAGACTGATATTCAAACATCCCAAATGGCTTTCGGCCAGTCCACTGTTAGACAAACTGCACTGGCTTCCCATCGGCAAACGTGCTGCTTTCAAGACTGGATGTCTGATCTTCAAGGCCTTGTACTGCAGGAGCCCTAAATTCATTAATCATCTGATCATCAAACATGCCCCACGCCGCAACCTCCGATCTGCACACCTTAAACTCCTCACCATCCCAGTTTTCAAACTTAAACGCCAAGGTGGTTGCAGGTTCTCCTACCTAGCTCCTAACCTCTGGAACTCCTTCCCATTGAAAATCAGGATGCAGGACACCTTGATGGGTTTCAGAAAGGCCCTCAAGACCTGGCTGTACTCGCAAAGCTACGCTTAGCTCATTCCGTCGCAACATTTACACAATTAGCGCCATGAAACCTTTTGGTGACTGCGCGCGCTACAAATTCCGGCTAACATAACATAACATAAGTTAACAGATTTAACAACCATAATCAAAAGGGATAGGTCACTTATTAAAACAAATTGTACAGTTACTGTCTGAATGAAAAATATCTTACAAGTTATTATACACTGTGACCAGGGAACCAATTTTACAGTGCGATGTCCTTGTGACCATGCAAAATAGGATCCATCTGGAGCAAAGGCAACGGTCCAATGTTCACGGCCATACTTTTTTTTTTTTTTTAATCTTTTTATGAAAGAAACAATAAACAAAAAGACAATAAGAACAACAACACAAAAAGGAAGAACAGTTGTCAAAATGAGCATATCACATAAACTAGACACACTGTACATGTGATCAATAAACTGAAAAGAAACAATACAGATAAGGGTACAGGCACACAGTGACATTAAATCATTAAAGAGTCTCTTTATCAACATTGAATGGGGAATCATCATCAAAGGGGGTACACAAACACTCTGCTTTCGCTCCAAAGGCCCCATATTTTAGTCCATATGCCTGGGCATCCCCAGCTCTTGTATACCACCCTTTCGGCCTGCATGCACCAGTCCATGTCCTCCGCCCAGTCCTTATGTCAAAGCACAACTCCCCCCTTCCACGTTCTGGCTATGTTGCGTTTTGCTATGGTACAGCCCAAAGAAACCCATATTTGTTCAGTGTGATTGAGGTCAGTGGCATCCTAAATATTTAAAATACAAAGTCGAGGGGAGGGTTCTATAGATTTCTGACATACTCGGGACATAGTGGACAAAATCTCACTCCAATACAGTTGAAGAACTAGACAGTCCCACCATTGGTGCAAGAAGGTACCCAAGGAGCCACAATCTTGGGGACAGAGCGGGGAGATCTTTAGACCCATCTTCACAAGTGCTGTGCTGGTGCAATAGGCTCTGTGGAGTATTTTAAGTTGTGTAAGCTTAAAGAGAGAACGGATTGCCACCTCCCTGGGAGATGCCAGGGCCTCCCACCAATCTTCGTCAGGTAAATCCCCCACATCGTCAGACCATTTCGTTCGGAGTTTTTCGAGAGGTTCAGATAAGTTATTGAGTATTTTGCGGTAGGTCTGAAAGGTAGTCGTCAAGAAGCCTATCCTCTAAATGGGCAGATCGAAACCCTTGGAAATGGCTTTACTTAACGCAATACACGCCTGAAGATAGAGGAACGTTTCCCCCTCATGCAGCTGGTATTTTTCTTGCAACTCACGGAATGGAACCACAGCACCATTCGCCCACATGGCCCCTACTGCAGAAAGATCAATCAGGTCCCATTTGTCAAATCCAGTTTGACCCAACAGCATGCCAAAGTGGCTTGATTCCAGCAGCGGAGTAGCTCGTGTGATTTTATCCTTCCCAGCCCAGTGCGGAAGTTGCCATGTGTCAGATCGAAACTGTAGTAGAGGTCGGGGTAAAGATGGGTTGATTCCCAAGCCCCCCATATAAAACCCGCAAATAATTGCCCGCCGCCATATTGAAGCGAGGCCCAATAAATAATATTTTTTAATTGCAGGGAGAGCAATACCCCCATCGTACCAGCTTCATGTTAGTTTGGTCAGGGCAATTCGGGGCGTACCACCGTTCTATAGTAGTGAGCGGACTTCGGAATCAATTGTTTGGAAATATTGAGGCGGGACGGTGTAGGGTGTATTCTGTAGGGCATATAGGAAACAGGGAAGTGTCATCATTTTGAAAAGGGCAGCTCTACCCAGTAGAGTAAAGGGTTGTGTCTTCCAATGCTGCATGTCAGCCCGGAGGCACTGCAGGGGAGGGAGGAGGTTTATTTTAGTGGAAGACATCGGCATCTCTCGTGACATAAATACCCAAGTAGCGAAAGCCGTCTGTGACTATTCCAGCGTTGCAGCCCGGGGGCTCCCCACTGAGGACATAAATCAATGACTTGTCCCAATTAATTGTGTAGCACGAGTATTTGCGGAAGAGAGTGAGAATATGCAGCACCTCGGGAAGTGAAGACCGAGGCTTGGCCAAAATTAAGAGAATGTCATCGGCATAGAGGGAGATCCTATCTGACCAATCCGGAGCCCAATTCAGTCCACGGATAGAGGGATCACCTCTGATCCACAACGCCAATGGTTCTAGGGCCAGAGCGAATAACAACGGTGACAGCCCTGTCTCGTACCCTTCCCCAACTAAAAAATTGTCGATCTGCCACCATTTACCGAAACGCGAGCCAGGGGTTTAGCATATAATAGACGCACCCAGGACATAAAACGTGGACCAAAGCCGTACCGTTCCATAGAAGCAAACAGAAAAGGCCACTCCATCATGTCGAATGCCATTTTGGCGTCTAAGGACACAATTAATGCATCTTCCTGTATGGTGGAGGCTCTTCCCAACACTCGGAAAAGGCGACGGAGATTGAGCGCCGTATTTTTAGTCAGCATAAAGCTGAATTGGTCCTGGTGTATTAATTTATGAAGATGGGGCGAAAGGCGGAGGCCAGGATTTTAACCTCTGGATCGAGGAGTGAAATCGGACGAAACGAACCACATTGGTCCGGGGATTTCCCGTTTTTGTGTATGACCGCAATATTAGCTAATCTCTGTGTTTCGGGTAAAATTCCATGCTCTACACTCTCATAGTACATCCAGATGAGAAACGGAGCAAGCACCAAAGAGACTGTTTTATAGAGCTCGATTGGAAGGCCACTAGGGCCCCTGGCCTTCCCGGATTGCAAAGCACCAATCGCGTTAGACACCTCCTCAGGAGTCAAGGCGGTGTCAAGGTCTGTGACATCTTGGGGGTCTAACCTTGGTAAGGGGAGGGTGGAAAGCAGTTCAGCTGCATCCTCCTGCGTGGAGGTGGACGTAGGGACAAAGAGTCGCTCAAAATGGTTAGCAAAACTATCGACAATCCTATCCTGGTCGTTCCGTCTCACCCCATAAGGAGCCACAATTTCAGCCACCAATCTGTTGGTCAACTCTCGCCTATCCAGCCAAGACAACCGTTTACTGGCCTTATCTCCAATTTCATATACACGATATTGAGTGGTTCGGTAATGCACTTGGGCCGCATCCCTGGCTATATCACTATATTCCTTTTGTTTCACAGCAAGTTTGTGGGAGGTGTCGGGGGAGGCGGATGCAATTAGTCCACGCTCAAGATTGGCTACCTCTAATTCTATATCCTGAAAATTGAAGATCCCTGCCAGGATGGGACGCGGCAGAGCGTCCGGCCTCGGAAGGCCCCCAAGTACCCTGTGAGCGTGTTCGACGGAGAAATATTTGGAGAGGGATTGGGGTTGTAGATGATTTTGGATCATCTTCAATGAACAGGTCAGCGTCCTGCCACTCCGCCCGCTTGGGAACCCCCAGGATGCGCACGTTGTTCCTCCTCGCGCGCCCTTCATAATCCTCCAGGCGAGCCTCGAAGTTGGACGTCTGGGCCTGCAGTTGCTTGACCGTCGTTTTCAACCGCGTCGTGGAGTGCGTGAGTGTGGCAATAGAACCTTCATTCGCCTTGACCCGCTCCCCCATGTTCCTCAGATCAGCGCGGATAAAGTTGACATCAATAGAGACAGTGTCGATCTTGAGTTCCAACGCTGTACAAACTCCCTGGACTGCCTCCATGAGGTCTAGCAGTGTTGGGCCCCCGTCTTCAGGTTGCTGCCTTGCCTCCACACCATCCTGCCTCCCCTCTGTCTCCTTGGGCTTGGAATGGGCAAATTTCGACAGTGTTTGCATAGCAGAGGGCTTGGGGCCTCTCGCTGTGACCATTGTGCCGCATTCCACACCCTGGGCTGGGAACCGTCGGACCAGGGGAGCATCAAGTACTGGATAAGTAGGACCACAGACAAATTAGGTCACTTCAGTTGCACCAGTAATCTTTCAATAGGAAACAGCTTGTAGCAGAAAATGGCGGCGGTTGGTTCCCAAGTGGGACCCCCACAGATCCAAACAGCAAAAAGAAGGGGAGGGAGGATGAGGAAAAACGCCTCTAATAGTCCCGTATACTAACGGTGGCCTGCAGAGCTTTCAATGCCTACAGATGAGCAGCACCTTGTCTAAGGTCACATAGACTCAGGGGCGCAGTTGCAGCTCACTGGCGCAGCCCCGCCGCTTGTCTGGGGTATTTGTAGTGCCAAATCCGGTCATATCGCGATATACTTCCAGCCCCGAAATGTATCAGGAGTAAAACGCCCAGCGGTAAGTGGACCTCCATTATCCCTTAGCCTGTGCCCCAGCCAATTTGTCATTCAGGGATTTTGCAGTCAGAGTGGGGGAGGGGCGCCAAGTGGAGAGACCATGGCTGGCTGAAATCCCTCGTGACAGCCGCGGGAGGGGGCGAAGCAGTCCTGTGCCCCCGACTCCCTCCACAGATCCAGAAGCAGGCCAGAGACCACGGAAGCTGTCTGTTATAGGTGCGTGCACCGGAGCTCACCCGGTGCACCGCCTCGCCGGTACTCCTTGAACGCGGCTCTGAACAGCAGGGGGCCCTCTAGAAAGCAAGGCACGTACCATTGATTGTCGGCAGCGGCACCGAGAGAAGGGTGTGACCCCGGGCTGATCTACCTCTTCTGCCACCGCAATGTCCTCCGCCTCGGTCTCTGTCCCTCACTGGAACCCACCTCTGTAAAAGCAGTGGCGAGTGATCGGCAACACCTGCGGGGGTAAGGGCCGGACTCGGCGCACAAGAAAGTAGCGGTGCCGATGGCGTAATACTTCCCTGTGCCTGCAGGCCTCCGCAGCAGGACCAGATGTCGCGCAAGGAAGGTCCCGGTCCAAGATGACGGTCTGGATTTCTCCAGATAGGGCAGGCAGAAAGTCGTCAATGGCGGATCGGATGATTCCGCTACACAGTGAGTACCCCGGCAGCAGCTTACAGCGGGCAATAAGGATGGATTGAATGGATTTTGGGTGAAATGATTCATTTAGGGCTCAGAGCCTCACTCCTCTGCGGCCGTCTTGGGTGTTGGCTAGCCACACCCCTACGTCACCCATACTTTTGTTCAAAAGAAGCCGTTGGTTTTATGAGTTCTCCTATGGTGCGTGATTTCACTAAAATAAAAAGGTAATTCAGCACACTTTATTAAGCAAGATGAGAAAACAGCATCGTTCACAAACAGTGATAAGTCAAATAAAATGAAAGTGTTAACCAATGCAAAAAATTTAAAATATATAACACATTCCAAGCAGTATTTGCTTGAGAATTCACTTAACATGTTGGGGAAATTCATTCACAAAGCAGGGAGGACGAGGGATCAAGTGAAGGAGGAGGTGGGGGCGTGGTCAATATGTATTGCCGCCACAGCTTTACCCGGTGCATATTCACACGGTCCAGAGTTTACAAACCCAGAATTACCGGTACAGTATTTATGGCACAGAACTACTGGGTCAGTTCATTAACATGAAGGCCTGAGATGGAGAATTAATCCAGTTTATTAAGATATCTACCATGTCAGTACAGGCATATTAATGGTTCAAAAATGCATAATTTGAGTTTTAATAATACTGACAAGATTATAATTGTTAAAGTTATACTCGACAGTTATAGATGACAGGCGTAGCATTCAAAAAAGGTTGTCGAACACTGCCAGTTTTAATCTTTAGTGGCAAATAACCGAATGCACACTGTGGCACGCTCAAAATGTAAGTAAAAGCATTCGGTCAAGAGTTCATGGTCACCTTCTACTGAACACTAAATTACTTATTTTGTGTGTGCTTTTTAAATACGATCAGCTACTAATCGGATGGGCCACGGACTACAATTAAGTAGTATGCAGGATCTAAACTAGTTTCACATAAAGCGCAGGTGACGAGTTTCTCGGCTGAGTAGTTAGTTATATTTTAACTCGCATGGTCTCAGTGCCATGTGAAAAAAAAAACTAAAGTGCTCGTTTCCACGAACCAATGGCACGCGATGTACGTAGAGCTTTATCATTAAAAGCTCTCAACACTAAATCATCAGCTTTCGGGAGCAGTACTGTGATATCAGGGCCCACCCTACTCCACCTTCCACCAACCACAGCCAGGATCCCTACAAGGATGCTACCAGTGGGGGAGGGTGACAAGCTGGTAGATGGGGAGGAGGCGCCTGGGAGACGACGCCAACGAGGAAGGGGCATACATTCTGTGCACATGACAAAATAGACAAGCTCAATGGCAGCCCTCCCGAAATATCCCAATGGTTGAGCTCCTAGTAGATCAGCCATGACACTTCACAGTGAAATCAGCCCGTCAAACATATACGATTTACAGTTAAAATGTGCAGCGGGTTTTCTTCCCTCTATTTCACACTGGGCCGAAACATAAAATGTGTGCCGTGGATCCTAAAAAGTGAAAAAAACATACTCAGAATATTGAGCTACACATTTGTATTCTGAATAAATGCACAATAAAAAGAACGCCAATTGGTCCTTCAACCGCCGCAATTTTGCAATGCAATAGGACTCGCATTTACGTGAGACCTATTGCATTTTAAACGGGAGTGTGGACGGGCGGGCGAGAAGGCATTGACTGCGGGATGGGGAGGCACTGGGAAGAAAATAGTGCTCACAGTATAAATAAAACATAATGTGCAACTCTCAAAGTAAAGGGGCCAGTAACAATGGAAGGATACAAATGACGGCAGGCTAGTCATAAGGAGGAACTAACAAGCCTAAAACCAATCGGAAGGCAGCATTTAGGAACTAAGCCAATGAAAAAGATGGGCAGAGAGTGGGCTGAGCTTCCACGAAGCTTCCACTCCATACTGAATACTGCATGCCTCACAAAGCGAGCAGTGCATGCGCGCTGCCGCTATAGGCTCGACCTAAAAAATGTTCTCCTTCCCTTTATTATATAGTCGACAAAGTGTTTTTGTAGATATTTCATTCCATTGATTTTCTTTAACTGGGGTTCTGCCAAAACGGTAGTACATAAAATCGATTTTCAATTTTCTTGACCAACCAGTTTCTAGATATGGTTGAATTTTGAGAGTTTTATATTCATTGATCACTGATCAGGCATAGGCTCTGTTAGCAAATTTCTCTTTATCATTTAAAACAAATACTGCTTTTACTGTCTTACTGATCAGCTTTTTTTAAAGTGGTTGGGGGCAGGGGATTTGCCCACATTGATTGAATCCCCAGATCTTTTATTGCAGCATTTAAGTAAATATGTGCTGGAGTTTTTCGTTCCTTTGCATCTCACCCCATAAAGATTGGCAAAGGAGATTTTCCGAGGCTTTTCTTATTCTGTTCCAGGTTTTCACGTCCCCTCCTAGCTATTATTTGATTTATAAGTCCAAACTCCAGTCTTATCTGGGCTTGTGATGTTTTTAAGGCAAGTTGGAACAGAGACCTAAATACTTTGGAGGAGATCAAATTTAGAGAACAGCGTCCCTTCCACAAACTACTTCACTACTGTATGTGATGGATGGCTGAAATTACTCTCAGTAGTGGTGTATAGCTGGGACCATCTTTATAAGATCTTGAACACCTGTGTCAGGGAAATAGCTTTCCTCTTCAAAACCATCTTATGCTTCTTAAAAGTAGCCTGATCATCAAAAAGTACTTCCAAGTATCCATAGGTTGTTATTTGCTCCAATTGTTTTTTTTCCCAAAAAAATTTGTGCTTCTTTTTAATTTTTCTGCTCACTTACATGCTCTTAATTTCCTTTAGATTAATCGTCAGCCCTTTTGTTGCGGAATATACAGAAAGATGATCTATAAGTCTCTGCAGACCTATTTGTGTCTGAAAGCATCATCAGCATATAGAAGATTAGATATGGGCACAGAGCCCAGTTTCGGAGGATGAGAATTTACTTTATCCAAAACAGGCATAAGATCTGCTAAAAATAAATTGAATAGGTACGGAGCAAGGACACAACCTTGCTCTAGGCCCTGGTGTGTCTCTATTTTCCTTGACAGTCTAGATCCGTCTCCTATTCTTACGCTCACCCAGGTATCTGTGTATAACAGCTTTATTGCTTTTAAAAGCGGAGGCGGGATACCACAGAGAGATAAATTGTGCCATAAGAGACTTCGATTCACTGAGACTGTCAAGACCAGATATGTTCCACAGGAGCAGTACCCTCAAGAGGCCCACCTTCTGGCAGTGCAGACTCTGATCTATAAACACAGAGGAGCAGAGTGGCTAGATGAGGGGAAGGGATTTAGGGAGGGTTCTGCGGGGAGGGAGACCTGGAACAGATCATCCAACACGTGAGTAAGAGTATATAAACCACAATCACAGTATTATAGGTAGCACCTATGTATATTACATGTACATGTGTTTAGTTAACTGTAAAAAGAAATGCGTGCTTTTGTCCTATAACATTCTGTAGTTGAAAGGCAGTCTGTTATCTTATTGAAGAGCTGTTATACTGTTGTAATGTTTCACAGTGACTTGGCCAGCACTGAGGGCATGAAAAGAAACTCAGTAATGATAATATATATATATATATATTACCTACTGGTGGTCGCCAGTATGTAGTTATAGTTATGACCTCGCTTTTATTCAAAAAGTGTTTTTTGTTTTCCCAATAACTTTGGCGTTGTTTGACGAATCTTCGCAAAATTTTCAAAACTAGTGGCCCGCTTCGGTCAGCTCCTGTCTTGAAAGTTTCGGGGTGATTCGTCAAGCGGGGAGGCGAGAAAAAATGGGGGTCCCAAAATCCGTTTTCCCCATGATAATTTCCATAGGAAACTTTAGACAAAGCTACAGTCCGAAGAATTACACCAAATTTCGAAAAAAGGTAGCCCTTGGTTCAGAAAGAGTCCTTATTGTTAAATGGTGTAAATCCAGTCAGTAGTTGCTGTGAAATGAAAGAAAGAAAACATTTATATATCTGAGCACCGAGGAGGGTTCGCGAACCCTCCCGGGCACGAGCCTCACTCTGATTGGCTGCTAACACTTCAAACCAGGAAGTGTTGGCAGCCATCTTGTGACTTGGTTCTACCGAGTCAAAAGAAAACAGTGAAAAAGAGGTTGAAAAAGAAGAAAAGGAGGCAGGGTAGAAACACCTTGACCTCCTAGGCCTGCTCAGGGGGTCCCACAAGTCGCCTTCAATCCTTAGTGTTCCTGAGGGCCAACAAGCCCACCAGGTACCTCCAGTAGGTGCCACAGAGCTGCGTTGCAGAGAGGTGGTCCGAAGCCACGCCCCTTTTTACAACACTCTGCAAACGCGGCTTCTGGCGTACTGCTGGTGGGGCAATGTCATCCTCTTGTGTCCTGAGGACCTCAAGACACAAGTGGACTTCATCCTCTGAGCAGTAGTGCGGCAGAAGCTGTGTTTACAGCTTGGTATAAAAAGGGGCATGGCCTCAGAACACCTCTCTGGAATGCAGCTCTGTGGCGCTTACTGGAGGTTCCTGGTGGGCTAGTTGGCCCCCAGGGACTCTCAGGATTCAAGGGAACTTAATCCCTTAACTTACAACACACCAGGGGCGCGTTTGCACAGTGGTGCGGGGAGGGGGCTGGGCCTGATATAACAAGTTAGCAATTTTGCTGTGTGGGACATACTGGAGGTAATAAAAGGGGTACTTGGCCCCTAAGGTTGAGTTTGGGGGCTAACTACCCCTCCTGTTACCTCCAGTAAATCCCACACAGTGGGATTGCTAAAAGGTGTTTGGAGGCCACGCTCACCTTTCTTCACCACTCTAAAAATGAGACTGCTATGTTATAGTTAGAAATTAGCATTTAAAAAACCTTTGAAATTCACTGAAAAAACCATAGGTTTCAGGGACGTTATAATTAGAAATTAGCATTTAAAAAACCATTGAAATTCACTGAAAAACCCATAGGTTTCAGGCATGTTATAGCTAGAAATTAGCATTTAAAAAACCTTCGAAATTCACTGAAAAAACCATAGGTTTGAGGGACGTTATTGTTAGTTGTACATTTCTCTCGTTCAAAACCAGAGAAATTCCATCGTTATAGTTAGTTCAGCTAACTATAACTCGCGCCTCCACTGCTGATGACGTCACATATTACATCATTCATGACATGGTTAGTGACATCACTGATGACATCACTGATGACAACATCCACATGAAAATCTGATGCACCTCCTCACACCCTAATATAACCTTTCATACACCCACTGTAAAATACAGACTACCATTTACGAAACCATCGTCACACATTGATGAGTGACTGCATGTATGAGTGACAGTATGGATGAATGAGTGGATGTGTGTGTAGACCTAGGAATCAGTGAGTGCGTATGTAGTAACTGGTATTGGTGTGTCTATGGTTTCGAAAATGGTAGTCTGTATTTTAGAGTGGGTGTATCAAAGGTTATATTAAGGTATAAGGAGGTGCATAAGATTATCATGTGGATGATGTCATCAGTGATGTCATCAGTGATATCATTTGAGATGTCATCAGTGATGTCATCAGTGATGTCACTGACCATGTCATGAATGATGTAATATGTGACGTCTTCAGCAGTGTATTGTGGGGGCGTGAGATATAGTCAGCTCAGCTAACAATAACGGAGGAATTTCTTTGGTTTTGTACTAGTGAAATGGCCAACTAACTATAAGGTCCCCGAAACCTGTGGTGTTTTCAGTGAATTTCTAAGATTTTTTAAATTATATATATATATATATATATATATATATATATATATATATATATATATATATATATATATATATATATTCACTGAAAAAAACAAAGGTTTCAGGGGCGTTATAGTTAGGAATTGGCATTTAAAAAACCTTAGAAATTCACTGAAAAAAACATAGGTTTCAGGGGCGTTATAGTTAGCTGGACATTTCCCTCATACAAAACCCTAGAAATTCCCCTGTTATAGTTAGTTCAGCTAACTATAACTCGCGCCCCCGCAATGCACTGCTGATGACGTCACATATTACATCACTCATGACATGGTCAGTGACATCACTGATGACATCACTGATGACATCTCAAATGAAATCACTGATGACATCACTGATGATGTCATCCATGTGATAAATTAGTGCATCTTCTCACACCCTCATATAACCTTTGATACACCGACTCAAAATTTCAGACGGCCATTTTGAAAACCATAGATACTCCAATACCAATAACTACATACCTACTCATTGATTCTTAGGTCTACATACACCTTCACTCACTCACCTGTACAGTCACTCATACTTACAGTCACTCCGTACAAGACTATCATATGCATTTATACACCTATATAGACACCCACACACCGCCAATCATCCATTGAGGTACCGACACACCTAGTCAGTCGTGCAAATAATTAAACACAGTCCAATTTACTCACCTATACAGTTAAACACACTCAAGTTCACTTACTCATAAAAATACTAACAAATTCTGACGCTCTTATACAATTACTAATACAAGCACACACTCATCCATACAGCCACTCCCGCAATCACACACTCTCACATATAGATAGTTATATACTCTTACACACATACACAGTGCGTTTCACATATGTAGTAACTGATAAATGTACAACTGAGATATACATTCAATCACTAACACACCCATACATACACTCACCCAACCATACAGTTGCACTCTTAAAAACCATGAACCCATAGAATCACCCACTCACACATCTATGCACAGAGTCACACACATCCTACCCACAAAAACACTCAGGCACCCATACAGATACTCAGACAACCAATCAATAACCCATATAGACACTCATATAGCTATTCACAAAACCTTGCAGCCACTTATACAACAACACACAGACACATACAGACATTCACACAGTTTAGTCACTAGTCTGCAGTAAGATACATTTAATGACTCACTTATAGAGTCAGTTACGCACCTAGAAAATCATCCATTCACACACTTGTATACCCACTCATTCTTCAACAGGCCTTTCCCTATATGTTATGTTATGTTATGTTATGGGAGCTTATATAGCGCACAGCTACCTCCAACTGAGGTGTCCCGGTGCTGTTACTAATCATGTGGACCTGAACGGAAAAGAGCTGTGACCAGTGAGGAGATGAATCAATGCAAAAGAAAAAGCCAGGTTTTCAAGGCCTTTCTGAAGACATTTTCTTTCTCAAGCGCTCTAAGATCCTTCGGCATAGAATTCCAAACAGTGGGTGCCCGGACAGAAAATGACCGACCGCCCATTCTGACCTTTCTAAATTTAGGTACCTTAAGAAGATTCAGATTATTAGATCTTAAAAGTCTATTTTGCGAGTACCTTTGAATTCTAGCTCTAAGATATAGAGGGCCGATATTATGCAAGGCACGATGGATTAGTACCATAGCCTTAAAAAGCACTCTTTTCTTTATAGGTAGCCAGTGTAAACTGGCCAGATGAGGGGAGATTCTATGACGGACAGGGATATTTCTGATTAATCTAGCTGCTGCGTTTTGGATTAGCTGAAGCCTGGCTGTCAGATCGTCTGGAAGTCCAATGAATAGACTGTTTGCGTAATCCAGGCGTGAAGTGATGGTGGCATGCACCACCGTTTGACGACAGTCTACAGGCAGGAAGTGAAGAAAACGGTGCAGCATTCTAAGCTTCCAAAAACAAACTGCGGAGAGCTGCGCAATGTGATCCTTTCCAGAAAGCTCTGTATCCATCTTAACGCCTAGGTTCCGAGCCACCCTGACTGGAGCCGGTGCAGGATTTAAGGTGGTAGGCCACCAACATTCTGAGGACAATGGAGATTTGTTATTAAAAAATAAAACCTCCATCTTTTCTGTGTTCAACTTTAGACAGTTGTCCGACATCCAAGATACTATATCCAACATACAGCTCTTAACACTCACCATCCTTCCTCCATCCTTTTCATCAAACGAGAAAAGGAGCTGGGTGTCGTCAGCATAGTTGACAACACGTAGGCCGTGTTTCTCAATTATAGAGGCCAGGGGAGCCAGGTAAACATTAAAAAGTGTCGGGCTCAATGCAGAGCCCTGAGGAACTCCGCATGACAGCAATTTTATTTGTGAGGAATGCGGACCCAACACCACCTGTTGCGAGCGTCCCTCCAAAAAAGTCTGGAACCACGACAAAACTGCTCCTGATAGACCAACATTCTCTAATCTGTGCAGTAGGATTTTATGGGACACGGTATCAAATGCCGCAGAAAGATCTAATAACACAAGCATTGCACAGTGTCCTTTGTCCACAGTTTCTCTCAGAATCTCCGTAGCCTCCAGGAGCGCAGTCTCAGTGCTAAATGTACCTCTAAAACCAGACTGGGAGTCATGCAACAGGTTGTTGGAATCCAGGAACCTCGAAAGTTGCCTCTGAACTTCCTTCTCCAAAACTTTAGCTGGAGCTGAGAGTAAAGAGATAGGGCGATAGTTTTTTAATACCAAGGGATCAACTCCTTTTTTTTTTTAAGACGGGTCTAACCAAGGCTTTCCTCCACACAGCTGGATAGTTTCCAGTTTTCAGCGACTGGTTCCAGATAATATTCAGGACTGGATTTAGCCCCTGAGCAAGAGTCTTGTAGAACCTAGCAGGCAAAGGGTCTGCCGGGGAACCCGATTTTACAAGTTCAAGGTCAACCAGGGATTGAGTGTATTCAAAGACAGCAAATTAGTCCAGGACTGATTTCCATACCCATTGCTCATGGACGGATCTGGTTCTTTGCAAGGAGGAAACGAAGAATATATTTCTGCAATTTTCTCATAAAAAAAGGTTGCCAGATTCTCACACAAAATTTGAGACACAGGTATGGGACTTAGGGAGGCCAGAGGATTAGTGAAACCTTCTACAATCTTGAAGATTTCTTTTTTTGAATTGTTAGCCGCTCGAATCTGATTAGCGAAATGGTTTCTCATGGCTGACCGCTTAATGCGATGAAAAATCCTAAGGGCGTTTTTATAGATGAGTTTGGCTTCCAAGGAATAGTTCCGTCGCCAGACTCTTTCCAGCTTCTTACAGGCACTCTTTCTAGCTTTAAGATCATCCGTAAACCATGGGGCGGAAGGACGATTTTGAACAGTATTCCTCAACACCCCCGGAGCAATACTATCTAGAGTTTGAATTACTTGCATCTTAAAAGCTAGAGCATCCTGATTAACGTCTCCCGTAAGATGGGAAGGAGACATTCCCCAGTTATTAGTGAAGGTAGTTAGAGAAACCTTCCGCCAATCTCTAGTCTCTATGCCAATTCCTAACTATAACACCCCTGAAACCTTTGGTTTTTTCAGTGAATATATAGATAGATATAAATATATATATAGAAATTCACTGAAAAAAACATAGGTTTCAGGGCCGTTATAGTTAGCTGGACTTTTCACTCGTACTAAACCATTGAAATTCCCCCATGATAGTTGGTTCAGCTAACTATAACTCGCGCGCCCGCAATGCACTGCAGATGATGTCACATATTACATCACTCATGACATGGTCAGTGACATCACTCATGACATCACTGATGACATCTCAAATGACATCACTCATGACATCATCCAGTGAATGTGTGTTTTTCTGAAAATTACATATGTTTTATATATGTATATCTCAAGGTCGATGGAAGAATAAATGGGTATATAAGTGTCTAAATGGATGATTTGTTTTTGAAAAATTGATTGTATAACTGACTGATTAAGTGTATCTTAGTGAATACATGGCTTAGTGAGTAATGTTTAAATGTGTAAATATCTGTATCAGTCTCTCACTTTGTGTATAAGTGGCTGCATGGGTTGGTGAGTAGCGACATGAGTGTCTATATAGGTTATTAGTTGTTTTTTTGAGTATCAGTATGAGTGTCTGAGTGTCTGTATGGTTCGGTGGGGGGTATTACGTAGTGCATAGGTGCATGAATGAGTGACTCACTGTTTGTATGTGTTGAAGACAGCATGTGTGCAAGACTGTATGGGTGGATGAGTGTGTGCATGGGTGTGTTAGTGAGTGATAGACTGTCTCAATAGTGTCTTTATGAGTAACTACATATGTTTTAAACTAGTATATGTGACTATTGGCGTATATAAGTGAGTATATATGAGAGTGAGAGATTGAAAGAGTTCCTGTATGAATAAGTATGTGTTACTATAAGTGATTGTTTAAAAGACTAAGTATGTGTAAGTTTCTGTAGAAGTAAGTGTGGTGGAGTGTGTATAACTGTATATGCAAGTAAATGGATGTTTGATTCTTTATTAGCATGAGTGACTATGTGTGTGAGTAACTCTATGGATGAGTGGCGTTGTGTAACAGGATGTATAGGTGTGTGAGTACATATGATGAGTGAGTACATGTATGAGTGACTGTAGAGGACTGTTGGTGAATGAGTGGATGTGTATGTGGATCTTAGAATTACTGAATAGGTTGTTGTAACTGGTATTGGTATGTCCATTGTTTTGAACATTGTAGTTTCTATTTTTGAATGTGTGTATCAAAGGTTATATTAGGGAAAGAGGAGGTCTGCCACTCTATCACAAGGATGATGTCATCAGTGATGTCATTAGTGATGTCATTTGAGATGTCATAAGTGATGTCATGAGTGATGTCACTGACCATGTCATGAGTGATGTAATATGTGACATCATCAGCAGTGCATTGCGGGCGCGCGAGTTATAGTTAGCTGAACTAACTATAAAGGGGGAATTTCAATGGTTTTGTACGAGTGAAAAGTTCAGCTAACTATAACGCCCCTGAAACCTATGGTTTTTTCAGTGAATTTCTAAGGTTTTTTAAATGCTAATTCCTAACTATAACGTGCCTGAAACCTATGGTTTTGTCAGTGAATTTCAAAGGTTTTTTAAATGCTAATTTCAAACTATGCCTACAGAGATAGGACATGTGAAGAAAGAAGAAAAAACGCACAGAAAGAAAAAAAAGAAATGCAGAAAGAAGCAACAGAAGTCCTCAAAGACGAAGAAAAGTGCAGGAAGAAGGATAACGTGCAGAAAGAACAAACAGAAGAGCAGAAAGAAGCCTTGTTGCAAAATCATCCTGTACCCTCAACTTTTTCAGACGGATACTGGTGGTAACTGAGTCTGACTAACCAGTCCTAGAGCCAGTGCTATGTTAAAAGACACTCAGAATACAGTGAAAACACCTACATACACTAGGGAACACTATGTGTTGGGGTCCCCCTGTGATCAGCATGACCTCCTCTGTAAGCCCCTAGTATATAATAGGGCAGGGGATTAAAACTACCTCTTAAAACGCGCCACAGGGCGTGTTTGCACACGTCACCTCAGGCCCCGTCCCCTCACTTCCCCACTGTGTAAACACTCCCTGTTTCCGTTTTAAGTTGGGAGATTAAGTCCCCTTGAATCCTGAGGGTCCCTAGGGTCCAACTAGACCACTAGGTACCTCCAGTATGCGCCACAGAGCTGCGTTGAAGAGAGGTGTAAAAAGTGGCACGGCCTGGACCACCTCTCTGCAACGCAGCTCAGTGGCGCTTACTGGAAGCACCTGGTGGGCTAGTTAGCCCCCAGGGGCCCTCAGGATTGAAGGGGAATTATTTCCCCAACTTAAAACGCGCCACAGGGCTTGTTTGCACACGTTAACTCAGGCCCCGTCTCCTCCCTTCACCACTGTGTAAACACGCCCTGTGGGCGTTTTTAGTTGGGAGATTAAGTTAATTTGAATCCTGAGGGTCCTTAGGGTCCAACTAGCCCACTAGGTACCTCCAGTATGCGCCACAGAGCTGCGTTGCAGAGAGGTGTAAAAAGTGGCACGGCCTGGACCACCTCTCTGCAACGCAGCTCAGTGGCGCTTACTGGAAGCACCTGGTGGGCTAGTTAGCCCCCAGGGGCCCTCAGGATTGAAGGGGAATTATTTCCCCAACTTAAAACGCGCCATAGGGCGTGTTTGCACACGTCACCTCAGGCCCCGTCCCCTTCCTTCCCCACTGTGTAAACATGCCCTGTGGCTGTTTTTTAAGTTGGGAGATTAAGTCCCCTTGAATCCTGAGGATCCCTAGGGGCAAAATAGCCCACTAGGTACGTCCAGTAAGCGCCATTGCAGAGAGGTGTAAAAAGTGGCACGGCCTGGACCACCTCTCTGCAACGCAGCTCAGTGGCGCTTACTGGAAGCACCTGGTGGGCTAGTTAGCCCCCAGGGTCCCTCAGGATTGAAAGGGAATTATCTCCCCAACTTAAAACGCGCCACAGGGCGTGTTTGCACACGTCACCTCAGGCCCGTCCCCTCCCTTCACCACTGTGTCCGTTCTAAGTTGAGAGATTAAGTCCCCTTGAATCCTAAGGGTCCCTAGGGTCAAACTAGCCCACTAGGTACCTCCAGTAAGCGCCACAGAGCTGCGTTGCATAGAGGTGTAAAAAGGGGCGTGGCCTCAGAACACCTGTCTGCATCGCAGCTCCCTGGCGCACACTGGAGATACCTGTTTGGCTAGTTGTCCCACAGGGACCCTCAGTATTGAAGGGGAATTAATTCCCCAACTTACAACTGGCCAGGGGGCGCGTTTGCAGAGTGCTGCAAGGAGGGGGCATGGCCTCCAGCGCGATGCCGGTCTTTTATTTATTTTATTTTTTTAAGAAGGAGGGCTGTGTGGCCCCCCTTCTTTTTCTAATTTACTGGCCCTGGGGACCCCATCCCCCAGGGCCTGCACCCTAATTTTTTTGTTGAAAAAAATAAATTTGGCCCTCCCAAGGCCTAAACCCCGCGGGTCATGGCCTTAATTTAAATTCTTTAGGAGGGGGCTGCGTTGCCCCCCTCCTCAGGCCACTTATGGCTCCGGGGACCCCATCCCCCGGGGCCGGCCTTTGTTTTTTATTATTTTAAAAATATATATATTTATAGAAACACCTAGGACATGCTGGACAAACCGTATGTACCTATCACCATGTCGATTTGCGTGATATTCATTAAAAGGCGACTATGCATAGAATGAATCCACATGGAATGTATTTACACCGCTAGTGAAGCTCTGACGTGTCTGATGCCCTACCGTGCCTAATCCCGGCACCCCCGCCGGTGGGTACTCTCCAAGTAGACACCCTTGTCGTTTATTTATACAAACATGGGTAGCTATTGACGGGCACATTTAATATACACGCACACCAAGCCATTCAAAGGGGATTCGACAAAAATTCGATCAAACTATGCAAGAAACCCTCCTCACGGTTAATAAAAAACACATCCACCGCCGGATGTGTAATACTTTTTATTTTACTCTCTGGAAAGGAGACGAACCTCACTTGAGACTCACAGCGTGCTCCTGGCTGAGCCCAATGCTGTGTTACACCCACCAGTGCCCACCGATTGCCTCACACCTCTGTGTTGTATTCCACCAGCTAGTGCGTATGCTATGACACTCTCTAGCCCATGTGCACTGTAACGCCACCCCGTGAATATGTCATGCCACACTTGCCTTCGCACGCGTTATATTGCCCCATCTAACGTGCCTTCCTCGATGTGTATGTTATAACGCACAGCGCTATGCCATACATATTACAATCTGGGATCCATATCTTTGTCACAGTGCATATGCAACGTTACACTCCCCAGCACATATTTTATATTACAACTTTAGAGACTAGTTATGTTACACAACACTGCCCTGTGCATATTACACTCCAAGGCGCATATCGCATAGCACGCGCTAGTGCCTGTGCTATCTCGCGCTCTCCAATGAATCTGTCATTGCGTACAATGTATTGCATATTATATTTCACGCCCCGGTTCATCTTATATCACACTTTTTGGTGCATAGTTTATACCATTTACTACATCTAGTTTTCATTTTCAATCATGCTCTCAGGACTATGTTCTATATAACACTGCGTCCACCTACCCTTTTCACGGGCATTACATTTTGCGATGGGGGTGGAGGGTCAGGGGGTGTTTCTGCCAAGTGAGCCCGGAGTCACAGTCACAAACGTCCTCTTCTTCCTGAATAAAAGTGAGATTATGCTGCATACTTGTTCATATTTTAAGTAGTTCGCACAGACACACATTTTAAAAACAATAAAGTTCCTAATACCGACCTTCTTTGAACAGTTAGCTTGCTGCCCCATCCACCTCCTCCCTATCCTCTGTTGTCTGAATCCATGGACTAGCCTCCTCCCTCCTGCCATGCATGGTCTGATGTGCTGCCACTGCCCTCCATTTAGCATGATGTACCAGTCCACTCCTCCTGCCCTCCATTGCCCAATTCTATGGCCCATCATTGACCTCCTGCTTAGCCTCTGTGCTTAGCTTGCTGCCCCTATTCTCCTTCCCCCTGCCCTCCGATGTCTTTGTGCATGCCCCTGCTCCATCCTTTTTGCCCACTATGTTCCATGGACCTGCCACTCCTATCTACTCTGAGTGTTCTGTTGAGCTGCCACTCCCCTCCCACCTGCCTAGCATTGTCAGATGACTGTAATCTGTCCCTGCCACCTCCACCCTGCCTGTCCCCATGCTATGCCCCTATCCCCTTCCTCCTGTCCTCCATGGTCCATTTTACTGCCACACCCTTCTGCCCTCCCTGATCTGTTGTGCTGCAACTGCTCCTCCTGCCTGCCCCGCGCGGTCTGTTGTGAGGCCCCTTCCCCTGAACTCTCTTGTCTGTGCCCAGGTCCTGACCCTCCCTTCTATCCTCCATGGTCCTTTGTGCATGCCCCTACACCCTCCTTCTTGCCCATCATAGCCATTGTGCTGCCACTAACCCTCCCGCTTGCCATGCATGGTCTTCTGAGCTGCCATGGCCCCTCCCACCTTCCCTGTGTGGTCAGCTAGCTGCCCCTGACCCCCTCCCACCTTCCCTCCATGGTCTGTGTGTATGCCACCATAGTCTCATTGTTTCTCTTCATGGTGTGTCTTGTTTCTAGTGCCCATCCTGCCTGACCTCCATGGTCATCTTGCTGCTCCTGCCCTGCCACCTTGCCCCCAGCCCTCTGTTTCCATGTGCAGACCCCCTATTCCCTCCCTCCTGGCTTGTCTGTTCCATTGTAATACCCCTGATCCGTCCCTCCTGCCCTTTATGGTCTGTTATGCTGCAGCTTTCTCTCCTGTCTGTCCATTATGGTCAGCTAGCTACCATTGCCTCTTTCCCATCTGTTCTCTGTCGTCCATGTGCATGGTCCTGTCCCCTCCCTATTGCTTTCTATGGATTGTTGTGCTGCACTCCCATCCCGCATGCGCTGTGTGGTGTATTGTGTTGCTGCAAACCCTGATGCCTGCCCTGTAGGGTCAGTTTGGTGCAACTCTCCATGTCCCTCCTGTCCTCTCTTATCCGAGTCCATGTCCCTACCCCAATTCCTCCTGCCTACCATGATTCAATGTACCATACTTGCGGACATTTTGAACTTGGTAAGAGGGAGATTTTGAAAAAAACCTGGGGTATTGATTTTCACCTTTGAGTTACATTGAAAAAGAGGAGATTGTAGACAGGAGACAGATCAAATAAAGCCCATTTGAGCTTTAATACATTGGACGTTTCTTGGCTGAAACGGGTCTGTTGGCATGTATGGTTGTACTACCACTGTCTCTTCCTTCTGCCCACAATGGTCTATTATATTGCCACAGCCTCTCTTGCCAGTCCTGTATTGTTGGTTTGTTGCCCCTGCCCCCCTTTCCACTTCCCTCCATAGTCTGTTGTGCTGCCACTGCCCTTCCTGCCTGCCCAGTGTGGTCAAATTGTTGCCTCTACACTCTCCTACCTGCCTTCAATTTTCAGAGTCCGTGCACCTGGCCTCTACCTCTCAACAGTATCCCAATGAACAACTAGATTGCTAACATTCTATATTTATTACAAAACTGTGGAATGCCTGACGTAATCTTGATGTAATCAAAACTGTAATACCTAGAGTATTTCCTTTAGAAATTACATATATAAGAGGGTCTTATTTGCATCAAAAATTATGGATAGTGCTCTAAAAAACTAAAATGAGGACATATTTTCTGAGTTTTCAAATAGCGACAAAGAACTTTTAAATTATTTGTAATCTTTATGTTTTTTTATCCAGTTGACCACTTGATTAAATGTTGCACCTTGGCGAGAGGATGTGGTGTTACTTCCAGAGCTGCAGACTTTGCAACTGGGGAACCAGTTTGGAGTTTCTGCTTCAGCTCAACATTCTGTGGTTGTGGTCAAATCACTTAATCTCCCCATGTCTACAACCAAAATGAATTTGATCTTGTGTGATGTAACCAATGCTCATGTAAAGCATTCCAATACCTGACAAGTCTAAACTATATAAAACTGCAAATACACAAAAAATAAGTGTTTTGCACACTTCTGTCATTGGGCTACATGTGGGCTACATCTGGGTGATATTTGTGCTGCATTTAGGCTCTTTTGTGTCTGGTGGCCATCTTGGGAGATTTATTTGTTGTGAAGTTTCCTAATTTCCTCATTTACTGCAGTCTCCTCAGTAGGAAATGCTTTCAGTTTTTTACTTTGATTCCATCAAGAAGGTATTAAGATACGTCACACATGTGCCATACATTCTGAATGTTAGTGGTGCAGTTCTGAGCATAAAATCTTTCCCTGCTTCCATGGACGGAATGATTTCTCAGTCACACGCACAGACACACATCACACGCTGGTGGGGCCCATAACACCAACTTTCATTCTCATCACACTATCCGTGCCTATAGGGGATATTCAATCTCTCGAACTACAGATTCTACACTCTGGATAGAGGAAACCACATCTATCGATTTACCCTACTAGTTCCTCCATCCGGAGGTCGACTAGATCATTTAGTTAAGATAGGTTTTGATGGAAATCACTTTAACTCTCATTTAAATCAATAAAACATTACCAGAAATAATCACCCGACACAGTTCTTCAAATAATGTTTTTTCTTTATCTAATTAAATTTTCAGGTTAAAATCCTAACAGTGTCATATTATCTTTTGTCATATTTACCTATTCTGGCTATTTGTCGTTTTCTAAGTCAGAACCGGTCCTCAGCAAATTCAGTCAGAGTGTTGCTCAATCATATGGCGTCACCGTCCTCTCTGTCAGCGTCGGGACCTCAGATTATCAGTTCAGGAAGTGGATCTAATACATCTCTAGTCTACTAATATTTATACTAAAATTTACATATGATAGTAACATTTTCTTTATTTCCAGGCCCCTGATTGGCTGAATTCAGCCACATCCAAATACATTAAGAAACATTTTTCAATATTCCCATACAGATGATGAATAAACTAGCGGCATGGGAAAGGATGTTCCCAGGTCAGGAAAGTATCAGTCTATTGTGAATAGGTGGCTTTTGGTTCCCAAATGGCAACAATTGTTTCTTGTTCAGGGACATTGGCATCTCGCCCAGAGTAGTCTTCATGGACATGCCATATCAGGTCACACAAAGGACACGAATGAAGTCAGTGCAGGCGCCTTCCTCCATTGTTCAAATGATGAATTAATGTACTTTAGTTAGGCTTCAGTTGGCGGCCATCTTTTGGTAGGCCAGAATAGTCAACTTAAGTAAAGAAAACACAAAATCGTAATTAATACATGGAAATAATTGAAACAGTGTTATTTCCCTGCTAATACCCATATGTGCGTGCATTTATCTAGCCATATGCAACATCTAAAGCCATTAATGTATGTTTATTTAAGCGCAAATCACATTAACACTACTCAAGCAACACTTATCGTTTTAATATGCATACAACTTAGTTCACTTATTAATTTTAGCCATGCAAATGCATTCCCACGTGTATTTACTTTGTTAATCATGTTAGTTAGTACCATCACATCAATCAATTAATTATTAGAATTAATTATTAATCATTTTAATATAAACTTATATAAATGGATTGGGTATATAAAAAGAAAACATTTTACCCGCTCCATCAATCCCCCCTTTGGTGATTCTATCACCAAACAAAACCCACAAAAATCAATTTATTTCCCCTTTTATAGAAATTTGAAATGTCTTCTTGCTCAATTAAAATTCTGTTTCCCTTTCATCGTCTCTCTTAGTTTTGTCATACATACTCTCCTTCCATTCTTCCATTTCTATTTCATTGAGATCTTTTTCTGGTTTCTTTTCTCTCTTTTTGTAAATTTCTCGTTTAGCCTTCTTTTTATTTCTTCTGTGTCTACAACACATACATCCTAATCTAAGTATCAATAATACGAAAATTACACAGTTTAATGGAAATAATATTTTCCCAATTATAGTACTACCTAATTTACCTAAGAAAGCTTTAATAGCAGCCATCTTATTACTAATTCTAGTCCAGATACTTTCAACCTCCAGTGGTTTTATTTCATCATGCAATTCTGTAATATTCTTAATATATACTTTTAGATCTTTGCTTTCATCAGGAATGTAAGTGCAACAATGTTGAACTTTCAGCATTCCACAGACTCCACCCTCTTTTGCCAATAAAATATCAAGGGCAAGTCGATTTTGCATAATCATAGCACGCATGGCAACCAACTCAGTGTTTACCAAAAGAAAACCTCCAGCGGTGCTTGTTGACAAGCGATCCACTATGGTTGACAATTTCCGAATATTATTTGCATTCCAAGATATTCCCACTGCTGGTATCAAGGCTCCAAAAATATCACCTACAATTTCTAACCAGGTTTCTCTTCTGCTACGCATTAGTAGGTTATTTGGTCCACTATTTTCCACACTATCCATGTGAAAGATCTTTGGAAAGACCAGGCCAACATAACATGTGCCATACCAATGGTCGGGCAACCTGTAGTAAGCCTTATTCCCACAAATATAGTACAATCCAGGGAAGACTGGATCTTCTCCACCTCTAAATCCCCATCCGGAAGCAATGAAATATGTATTATGACATTCACTTGTCCCTATATAGATATAATCATATCATATTGGGATCTTTCCCTCATGATGCATAATTTGCCTTTCTGGGATGAGTCTATAGCTATCGTTGGTTTAACTCCACCCGGTGTCTCCACCCATCTATTTCCCAAATGTTTTCCCCTTCTTTATGTCCCTCTGCATTCTTGTGTATTTTCAATCTCCTCTCTTCAACCATATCCAAAAATGTTTTCTCTTCTGTTTTCAAACTGCACGTTAAATTGTTCTTAAAAATATATTCTAGTGTTAGTCCTTTAGTTTCTATAAATATTTCTCCTAATACATTAGCATCTTTAGCTGGATTTAATTCTTTATTCATGGGTAATCGTCCAAGAATATTATCTATATTAGATAAATTATACTCTAATTTCCCTACGTGATAAAATATACTAGTTAAAACGCTATATGTTATTCCATAAGTTGCTGGGAGGTGATGATAAGTCACCCCTTCTGAAACAGATGCAGGTAATTGCATACAAACGTATCAATCCCTTACTTCCATTGTTTTTACATATTCATACAATAATTTTGAAAACACATTGCTAGAAAAATCATTTATTAACCTATCTTGAGGCACATGCTCTGTGCTTGTTCTAACCGGTATTACCTTTTGCGAGTTTTTCACTATTTTAGTTATATTCTCAGTATGTCCTGCTAGTGTATCTAAAGTTACTTTGAAAGAGATCAAAAGAGCGAGTACGCTCCAAAGAAGCATTAATAGTCCTGTACAACAGCAACATGTCTTGCACCATCTTTTCATGAAGGTACATCTACTCTTGTTATCATCTATGTTAGCCATCTTGATAAAATTAACCGTGTCTTTTGACTTAGCCTCTTCTACTCCGCCTCTTGTAGCTTTCCTACAAGATTTAAGATCTTATCAGGTGATCCAACTATTTCAATTTTCTTATTCAATCCTGTGTATTCCTACAAGAATCGATTTAATTTACTCAGCTCGGCCTTTCGTCGTTTTTCACTTCTTTTTCGTCATCCACATGCAGGATTTCCTGATCTTCCGCTTCCTCTCCGATGTCGGATAAGATAACTCTCAGGATCTCCCCTGTTTCTTCTTCTTTTATAAATTTCAGCAGAGTCTCCTCTGGATTTCCTTGACTATCTGCCTCTTCCCTTTGTTCAGGCAGTGCACGTACGTCCATTCAGGTGATTTATACTTCTGGTTAGGTTTTCTTGTTCGTTTGTTTGCTTCAGATACTTCTGTTTTTCCCTCTTTCTCTGGATGCTGACTGGTTACTTCATTGACTTGTTCAGCCTCTGAGGGTTTAGCTCGTATCAATCGATATCTCAGCTTCTTAATTTTGTTTGGCCAAAGATCACCTTTAGCGTTTCTTCTTGGTTTGCCGTTTCTTTCCTCAATCCAAGTTCTCTTTCTCAGAACTCGACCCTCTGGTATTTCGGTTTCACTGTCCTCAGATTCTGTCTCATTTGTTTTTTCCTTTTCAGAAGTCTCCCTTTCCACCTCTTGGGTAGGCCCTACTTCTGTTCCTCCTCGGGTCTCCGGCACGCAATCCTCCTGCTGACTATTTCTCCCTTCACCTAGCTGGGTGTTGCAGTTCCCTACACCTCCTCGGGCTTTTTCCGCAATCTGTCCCTCTCTTTCTGTGACTGTCCCTTCTTCTTCCAGTATTTTCTCAGGTGGGATTTCTTCTACTCTCTCATCAGGTGTAAAAGTTACTTCTGACTGGACATTCTTTTCTTTTCTTCTTTCTGTGTTCACCATTAGCGTTTTGCTCATCTCCAGAATCTGAACCATCGGAAATCTGCAATCTTTTCCTCAGAATTTGTTCTCTGGGAGTCTGAACTAATCTTGGCTCATTCTCCCCCCTTTCAGGATTTTCTTTTGAATTGATATTCTCATTACTTGACTCATCACTTGATTCTGATTCATCAAAGTATTTTTTTCCAATGCCGTCTGCTGGATTTGGAACTCTCAAAGTGTGACTTGCATGTATCCAGTTTTTCAGTCCAGCACACTTCACAGCAGTTGTTGCGGTCAAGATGACCTATCTTGGCCTTCCCCACCTTGGAACCAGGCAATTTCTTCTTCTGTGGACTTTTATCCTCACCCAGTCCCCTGGGCTTAAATCATGGGCTGGTTTCTTTTCAAGTGTGGTGGCATCCGCTTCAACCTGGTGAAACACAGAATGAACTGCGTCAGCCAGGCCTTTACAGTAATCCAAAATCATGTCATCAGTTATAGTCATCAGCTTGTGGACTGGTACAAACACATGTCTCATGGCGCGTCCCATGATGATCTCGTGTGGACTCAAACCTGTAGTTCTGTCTGGAGTAGACCTAATGGTCATCAAAACCAGAGGCAAGACATCTGGCCATTTCATACCTGTGGCCAAACACATTTTTCCTATTCTGTTTTTGATAGTACCATTCATTTGCTCAACCACACCAGAAGCCTCTGGTCGGTAGGCACAATGCAGTTTTTGTTGTACACCCAATGCTTCACAGATCAATCTCATGATCTCATTGTAGAAATGTCCTCCTCTGTCTGATTCTATGGTTACTGGGAACCCGTACCTTGGGATGAATTCCCTCAACAATAGCTTAGCCACTGTGATTCCATCATTTCTTCTGGTTGGATATGCTTCTACCCACCTAGAGAACAGACAAACTACCATCAAAACATACCTCAGTTTGTTAAAAGGGGGCATTTCAATGAAATCTACTTGCATTCTGGTGAAAGGTCCTCCCTCCCGGCCTATGGTGCCTAGACTCACCACAGTTTTCCTTCCAGGATTGTACTGTTGACATGTCAGGCATCTCTGACAGAGACTTTCTGCGATCAACCTAAATTTTGGGTTGTAACAGGTCTGCTTAAAAGCCCTTATCATGGCATCTCTTCCCAGATGTCATTGGCCATGATACTTCCGTGCCATGGTTGACATCATGCTATCAGGCATTACTGGTCTTCCATCCCGATAAACCCACACATGATCTTTTTCCCTGGGTGCACAACCTGCTTTTAACCACTGCCTCATTTCCTCATCAACTGCCTCATCCTGCAACTGCCTCACTTCATCCCATGTTCCCACAACGTTAGTAAACATTATGGAGCAAGAAGACATTTCCTTTTCTTTTGACCGATTAATTGAGTATTTGTTTCGGGCACAATACTGAGCCATGTCATTTGCAAAGCGATTGCCGGTAGTGATGTAATCACTACCCTGTCCATGAGCAGCACATTTTACCACAGCCAATTCTTTGGGCATTTGTATTGCCTCGAGCAATTTTCCAACTACTTCTGCATTCCTTATGGGAGTTCCACTTGAGGTCAGGACACCTCTTTGCAGCCATAATTGGCCGAAGTCGTGGACAACTCCGAAGCCATACTGGCTATCAGTCATCACAGTCACTCTTGCATTTCTCCCAATTTTGCATGCCTTGGTTAATGCCACTATTTCTGCTACTTGAGCGGATTTAACTCCTTTCAAGGGTGATGCTTCTATAACTGCTGAAACTGTGCACACTGCATAGGCTGCGCTCAACACTCCTTCATCCGTTCTTAAACAGGATCCATCCACAAAAAACACATGATCACTTTCTGGCAGTGGCAGATCTCTTATATCAGGTCGAGGTTTCGTGCAGTAGTCAAGCACATCCAGACAATCATGATCAACCTCTTCTCTTATTTCCACGCTCCCTGCATCAGGCAAAAGTGTAGCTGGATTCACATTCACACATCTTTCCAGACTCACATTGTTTGCACCTAGAATGACTTTTTCATACTTAGTCAGCCGACTATGTGACATGAACTGTGTTCGACTCCTTGTTAATAGGATCGCCACACTGTGAGGTACAAACACTCTTACTGGATATCCCATCACGATTCCCTCACTCTGCTCTAGGCTTCGGCATGTAGCCGCTACTGCTTTCAGACATCCTGGCAAACCTATCGCCACTGGATCTAACATTGACGAGAAATATGCCACTGGTCTCCTTTGGCTTCCATGTTTCTGTATTAACACTGAAAGTGCACATCCATTTCATTCACTACAGTATAGCTCAAACTCCTTTTCATAGTCTGGCATACCCAGTGCAGGGGCTTCACAAAGACTGTCCTTCAACTGTTTAAATGCTGCCAATTCTTCTTTGTTCAGTTCAAGGGGGTCTTTTACCTCACTTTTTGTCAATTTCACCAATGGTTTGGCAATCAGGGAAAATTGCTTATCCACTGACGACAGTAACCAACCATTCCTAGGAACATTCTCACCTCTCTTTGGGTCATAGGAGCTCTCATTCCTCTGATGATTCTGATCCTGTCTGTGGTTACTTTTCTCAGGCCTTTTTTCGATATTATGACCCAAGTATGTCACTTCCTTTTTACAGTATTGCAATTTTGTTGGAGATACCTTCAGTCCTCCATCTGCCAAATGATTTAACAAAGCTATGGTATCTGTTTCACAGGCCTCACGTGTCTTTGACGCCACCAGTAGGTCGTCAATATACTGGACTAAAACTGAACTCTCAGGCATAATAAGACTTTCCAGAGATTTCTTTAGTAATTGATTGAAAATGGAGGGGCTCTCTGTGTACCCCTGTGGGATTCGGCACCATGCCAAAATACGGTTTCCAAACCGAAATGCAAAAAGTGGCTGGCTGTCATGATGCAACGGAATGGAAAAGAAAGCATGACACAAATCTATTACTGTGTACCATTCTGCATCATGGGGAATCTGGTATAAAATCACTGATGGATTTGGAACAATTGGACAACATGAGACAACAATCTTGTTAATCTTTCTCAAATCTTGCACAATCCTGAATTTCCCACTCGGCTTTTTCAGTCCCATTATAGGCGAATTACATGGACTGCTCATTATTTCCCTTAACACTCCTTGCTGGATCATTTTTTCAATCAAAGGGGTTACTCCTGCTATTATTTCAGGTGTCAGTCTGTATTGTGGAATATTCGGGTAAACTGCTCCTTCTTTTACAGCTATTCTTACTGGGTCTAAATTTCTCATCAGGCCTACATCTTCTCCAGTGAAATCCCAGACTGCTGCCTTCACTGTCTGTTTCAATTCTGGGGGCAATTCATCTGGATTGAATACTGCATAGGTTCCAGCAACCTCACACTCTCGGTTAGCTATGGTCATTTTATACAGAACATCTTCATCTGGTGTTTCAAAAGCTATACCATCTGGTGTACAGAATATGGTGCAATTCATTTTGCACAACAAATCCCTACCTAATAAATTCACAGGACTGGTGTCACACACCACAAATCGGTGCATGTCTGAAAATTTCCCTATTCTGAACTTTACCGGTTCAGTAAGGTACGTTCTAATCTGGGTGTTTGATACACCAACTACTTGGATTGTTTCATGTGAAAGAGGAAGATTCTTCACATCTGATGATCTGACAGTGGATCGTGTAGCTCCGGTGTCTACTAGAAAAGTAATGTTCTCATCATTAACTTTTCCATCCACAAATGGTCCTGTCTGATCTATTTCTAGAGATGCACCAAGTACGCACCCTGCTTCCTCTTTTCGGCACCGTCAATAAAACTCCTCTGGCTCACTTTCATAATTTTGCAGCCAATATTGTGATACAGCGCTCGCGCGGTGCGGTTTGTTTACCTGTTCTTCATTGTAGAATCCCGCTTTCTTGCTATATCTCTGGGTATTTCTGCTTTGCGGTAATGGCGGTTTTGGCACCTGATTCTGTGGATTAACAGCCTTCTGCTGTTGCGGCGGTGGGCCACTCACCTCACACTGCACCTGTGGATTCAATGATGGATTTTCATTGTTAGTACCTGGTGGATATTTACACTCGGATTTCCAGTGCCCTGATCTTCCGCAATTGTGACAAGGAAACTTTTTCTTTGCCTCTTCTATATTACCCTTTCCTTTTCCTGGGCCAAATCTTGATTTAATACCTGGATTATTAACTTGTTCCACCAGCTGAGCTTTCTTTCTCTCTGCAACTTTCACTTGAGCCCACATTGCATTTTCCTTTAATTTTCGCTGCTTTGCCTCAATCTCATCACTGAAGTATTTAGCATGCCTTAAGATCTCATCTATTTTCTTACTCTGCCAGTCCACAGTGTGCTGCTTTATCATGTCCCCAATTTCTGGACGTAGACCATACACAAATCTGTATACAAAATGACTCAGGTCCTTTTCTCCCAAACTGTCATCCCCACTAAACTGTTTGAAAGCTAGAATTAGCCTTTCATAGTATGCGTGAACTGACTCCTTCGCTTCTTGATATGTTCGATCTATTTTAACCCAGTCAGTTTCTTTTGGAGGCACTTTGTTTTTCAAGAACACCATGACCTGCTCATACTTTTTCATGACCTCTGGGTCTGGGGCTCCGGTTTTGGGATCTCTCGGGTATTCTTTAGTTGGCCAATCTATGACTATCTTGCATTCTGCCCATAAGTCTGCCGGCACTATTATATCAAACAGACTATTCAGATCAATCCACAGTACTTTTGACAATTGAACAAATCTGTCTACCTGTCGGTACCACTCGACTGGCTTTTCCCGTAATCGAGGGAAATCATTAGTAAATGACAAAATGTCCTGTCTGGTCCATGGGACATGCACATATCCCCCTCCTGGAATTTCTCTCATAGGGAACTCTGTCACCACCTTCTCTTTTTCCCTTATTGGAAATGCTGGACATGTTCTGTCTGAAGCGTCATCCCGCTTCCTATACCACCTGCTCTTCCATTTGTCCACATCTCCCCATTTCCTCAATACTGTGATTATATCCTTAATCTGGACTATTCGTCCTGCAGGGTTCAGATTCTCAATATCCTTTTCGGTGAAATCCACTCGATATGGCTTCTGTAAAGCTTTTACCTTGTCTATGTCAATTCCCATTTCACTTGCTATTTCTGCTAGTCTGTCATGCAAATTCTTTGCTCTCCAGGTGACGCTTTTACATAAGAACAATAGTTCTTCATCCTGATAATTTTTCAGCTTTTCTGTGGGGATTGTCCCTACGATCAACTCTTCTAATACCATCCTTAATTTTGCCACATCAATGGGATGAGATTCTTTCTCTTTACCCTGCAAGCCTTTCAGCCATTCATTCAATTCCTCAGTAGTTATGCTCACTGATTTCTCTACATTCCCTGGTTCTGTCAATTTCTGAGGTTCCAATATTTGTCCTCCCACAAATCTGTCTCTTTCTATCCAATCAGGATTATAAAATGGGTTATTTGACATCTTCAATCCACCTTCCTTCATGGTATGTCTCCACGGGTTTTCCCTCGCTTTCATTTGGGGTTGTTCTGTTGGTCTACTGCTCACATACAGAACTGTTAGACCCCGCTCACTTTCTTTCTGTTTCTCAAAAATTGGCATGACAGGACCTATGGTCACAGGGACTGTAACTGCTTCCAGATTTTTCGTCAGTTCTCTTATTTTCTCTGTCAGCTCTAATGTGGTTTCTGCTAGTTCCCTGGAATTTTTACTCTCTACCCTATTATCTTTTCCCCGCTCTCTTAGGGAGTTTCTTCTCTTCACCTCCGGGGTCATATCTTCTGTCTTAATGATTCTCAGAGTCTCCCTCACTGGTGTATCTGAGGTTGGCGTCTCTGGTTCCTGCCTGTACGGAGGTGGGCTTTTGAAAAACATATCATCTAGGACATCATCATCTGTCTCGTTGGCCCCATACCTCCGGGTATCTACATGATTTCTCTTTTCTAGGCATTTCCTTCCTTCACTTTCTCCTTCAGTTCTAACGGGAAACCGTCCTTCAGTCATACTAGCGTCTCGCCACCTTCTCATTCGATCACAATGAGTTTCGCGATCGTTTGGCCGTCCAAACATGTACCGGTACCTACTGCCATTTCTCTGTTTCTCTCGCTCATGCATCTCATCTTCCCACTCAGTCAATGCCTCAAACTGCGTAGGCCTAGGTCGCGGATCTAAACTCATCATCCTCTCCCGTAAGTTCCTCAATATTGCCAAATTAAAGGACCCATCCTCTGGAAATGCTAGAACTCCGTCTTCCTTTGTATATTTTGCCCAATTGTCTAACCAAATGCAAGTATGGTACCCATATTTTGCAACCATAAAGGATGCGGGGGGTTTCGCTGGGGGAAGTAACTGTCCTTCCCTAGTCACGATCTTTTTGTCTTTCACAAACCAATTCCTCATTTTACCAAATAAAGATTTTTTCTTCTTTTCAGGTGAATGATAATACATTCTCCTTTCTTTCGTAAATCCTTTAGTTTTTCCTGCACGGTACGATCTTTAGTCCAATAGCAACACAACTCTTACTCGCGCACCAATCCTAGCGTCTCTACGTCACTGTCACAATCTCCAATCCTTGCGCGACTCCCACTAACGCACCAATCCTGGAGCGTCTACGTCGCTGTCCCAATCTCCAATCCCTGCGCGACTCATACTAACGCACCAATCCTGGAGCGTCTACGTCACTGACTAGCTGTCCAATCCCAGCACGGTCCTACTGACGTCAACAGTCGCTGCAGCTGCTCTTGCTCCTGACTCCTGTCTCCAGTCTACCCCTCCTTTACAAAACTACTCGGTAGACTTTTGTTTCAATTTTACAATACTTGTTAGTTACAACATATAAACATCTCCATTGTCTGCTCCACTAACCACAGAATAGCAAAAGAACTTTCCCACAAGAATTCTGCTTCCCGAGAGCAGCGCTTACCTCTGCTCTACTACAGAATAATTACATCCGTTAGCAAAGTTGCACATCCCTCTACTTCACCCTTCTATCAAGCATCAATGAACTGTTTTCTCTGGAATTAAAACACATAGGTGGAAACGCAATGCTCCTGAGAGATAAAACCAGCGTTCCACAATTAATCCAAATGCTATTTTCATTCACGGACTTTCACACAAGGAAATACTGTTCATTCACACAGAATCCTGCTTTTCCCGAGAACAGCGAACAGTCTGTCCTACTACAGAATTATAACATACGTTAACAAAGCAGCGCTTACCTCTACTTTGTCCTTCTTACAAGCTCAGAGAACACCTGCTACCTTTTCAGTGATAAGCGTTATTGGCATACCAATTCGGTTTCCTGGTACTTAAGACCAAAATTTCACAGGTCACCCATTTGCTATCATACGTACTTCTCGCACACAGAAATAATGTCTCTAATGGCAACACACGACGATGTCACCGAATCGAACCCAGACAATGTGACGCGCAACTTCAATTGTCACACGTTCTTTCCCATGTACCTACGGGCAACCACAATTCCGTCTTTCCCGAGAGCAGCACTTACCTCTGCCCTACTACGGAACTGTCACCGACTTCTTACATCCCAGAAGCCGTACAGACAACATAAAACTCAATACAACTTCAACATATAGTGTTAGTACATATATCAATACCAATCAATAACCGATAAGCTATATACATGCCAATATCATCAAACCAACACAATACAACTCATTTCCAGCTACCAAAAATACTGATAGATATATATATACACGCGAATCATCAAACCTAAATAATAAAAACCATCATCTTGCTACCAGAAAGAACTGGTGCAGTTCTGAGCATAAAATCTTCCACTGCTTCCACGGACGGAATGATTTCTCATTCACACGCACAGACACACATCACACGCTGGTGGGGTCCATAACACCAACTTTCATTCTCATCACACTATCCGTGCCTATAGGGGATATTCAATCTCTCGAACTACAGATTCTACACTCTGGATAGAGGAAACCACATCTATCGATTTACCCTACTAGTTCCTCTATCCGGAGGTCGACTAGATCATTTAGTTAAGATAGGTTTTGATGGAAATCACTTTAACTCTCATTTAAATCAATAAAACATTACCAGAAATAATCACCCGACACAGTTCTTCAAATAACGTTTTTTCTTTATCTAATTAAATTTGCAGGTTAAAATCCTAACAGTGTCATATTATCTTTTGTCATATTTACCTATTCTGGCTATTTGTCGTTTTCTAAGTCAGAACCGGTCCTCAGCAAATTGTTGCTCAATCATATGGCATCACCGTCCTCTCCGTCAGCGTCGGGACCTCAGATCATCAGTTCAGGAAGTGGCGCTAATACCTCTCTAGTCTACTAATATTTATACTAAAATTTACATATGATAGTAACATTTTCTTTATTTCCAGGCCCCTGATTGGCTGAATTCAGCCACATCCAAATACATTAAGAAACATTTTTCAATATTCCCATAAGGATGATGAATAAACTAGGCGCATGGGAAAGGATGTTCCCAGGTCAGGAAAGTATCAGTCTATTGTGAATAGGTGGCTTTTGGTTCCCAAATGGCAACAATTGCTTCATGTTCAGGGACATTGGCATCTCGCCCAGAGTAGTCTTCATGGACATGCCATATCAGGTCACACAAAGGACACGAATGAAGTCAGTGCAGGCGCCTTCCTCCATTGTTCAAATGATGAATTAATGTACTTTAGTTAGGCTTCAGTCGGCGGCCATCTTTTGGTAGGCCAGAATAGTCAACTTAAGTAAAGAAAACACAAAATCGTAATTAATACATGGAAATAATTAAAACAGTGTTATTTCCCTGCTAATACCCATATGTGCGTGCATTTATCTAGCCATATGCAACATCTAAAGCCATTAATGTATGTTTATTTAAGCGCAAATCACATTAACACTACTCAAGCAACACTTATCATTTTAATATGCATACAACTTAGTTCACTTATTAATTTTAGCCATGCAAATGCATTACCACGTGTATTTACTTTGTTAATCATGTTAGTTAGTACCATCACATCAATCAATTAATTATTATAATTATTAATCATTTTAATATAAACTTATATAAATGGATTGGGTATATAAAAAGAAAACATTTTACCCGCTCCATCATTAGCACTCTAGTTGCTCATTAGATCACTGTAGTAAAGCTACTGCTCACCACGGAAGTCTGCTGCTAGTATTAAAAGTGCATGTTTCAGCCTGCATATCAGAATTTTTTAATGAAATAGAAGATGATTTGAGAAGTCACTCAAAATGTGCCCTAATTTTTCTTTCTTCAGCACTAATCATAATTTCAATGGCAAAATGAACCCCCTCATTGTGTTCCTTTTTAAATTAAATGTTTTAAGTGTTACCAGTTTATTCCAATCAAGATTGCTTCAGGTGTGCCATACTTTTGTCATAAGTAAGACAGTAAGCGCTCTAGTTGTTCTTAAGAACACTCTGGGACATTCTGTCATTAGGCTATACTTGGGCTACATCTGGGTGATATTTGGGCTACATTTGGGCTCTTTTGTCTGTGGTGACCATCTTGGGAGATTTATTTGTTATGAAGTTTCCTAATTTCTTCATTTACTGCAGTCTCCTCAGTGGGAATACTTTCAGTTTTTTATTTTGGTTCCATCAAGAAGGCATTCAGATGTGTCACACATTTGCCATAAATTCTGAATGTTAGCACTCTAGTTGCTCATTAGATCACTGTAGTAAAGCTACTGCTCACCAGGGAAGTCTGCTGCTGGTATTCAAAGTGCATGTTTCAGTCTGCATGTCAGAATGTTTTTATGACATAGAAGAGGATTTGAGAAGTCAAAATGTGCCCTAATTTTTCTTTCTGCAGCACTAATCATAATTTCTATGGCAAAATGAATCCCCTCATTGTGTTCCTTTGTAAATTAAATGTTTTACGTGTTACCACTTTATTCCATTCAAGATGGCTTCAGGTGTGCCATACTTTTGTCATAAGTAAGACTGTTAGCGCTCTAGTTGTTCGTTAGAACACTCTGGGACATTCTGTCATTGGGCTATACTTGGGCTACATCTGGGTGATATTTGGGCTACATTTGGGCTCTTTTGTCTCTGGTGGCCATCTTGGGAGACTTATTTGTTATGAAGGTTCCTAATTTCCTCATTTACTGCAGTCTCCTCAGTAGGAAATACTTTCAGTTTTTTACTTTGATTCCATCAAGAAGGCATTCAGATGTATCACAAATTTGTCATACATTCAGAATGTTAGCACTCTAGTTGCTTATTAGATCACTGTAGTAAAGCTACTGCTCACCAGGGAAGTCTGCTGCTGGTATTGAAATTGCATGTTTCAGTCTGCATGTCAGAATTTTTTCATGAAATAGAAGAGGATTTGAGAAGTCACTCAAAATGTGCCCTAATATTTCTTTCTGCAGCACTAATCATACTTTCTATGGCAAACTGAACCCCCTCATTTTGTTCCTTTTTAAATTAAATGTTTTAAGAATTACCACTTTATTCCAACCAAGATGGCTTCAGGTGTGCCATACGTTTGTCATAAGTAGGACTGTTAGCGCTCTAGTTGTTCTTTAGAACACTCTGGGAAGCTGCAGTAGAACACAAAGGAATCAACTGACAGTCTCTGCCCTTATTGGATGTACATGTTTTACTGAGAATGTCAGACTTCATTCTCACATGACTGAGAAAGATAATGTGAATTTACAGAAACTATGCTCTCAGTTAGCTTATAGATCACCTTCCAAACCTCTGTGGGAAAAGCATGAGAAAATAGTTTTCTCTCAAACATGATTCATGATATCACAGCAGAAGGCTTTTCCACATGCTAAAATCACCTTAGAACACACCACAATTCCTAAAATGAGTATGGTACCATCAACAAATGATTTATAATGTAACTAAAGTTTTAAAACCTTCTATTAACTGCAATGCTTTTTAATGAGGTGCTATCATGTATATTGGTCCCAAGATGGCTGCCAACACTTCTTGGATGAAGTGCTGACAGCCAATCAGATCTCACGATGAGATGTGTGGTTAGGCTCTGCCCAGATATATATGTGATTTTACTTTTGATTTTCTCAGGAACTACTGAAGGATTTACACCATTTAAGCAAAAGGCACATGCCTGACCTGAGGACTACCTCTTTGCCAAATTTCAAGTAATTCTGTTCTGCCGTTCGGGCTGTACCTTCGACTAAAGCTCCTATGAGAAAAAGCATGGGGAAAGCGCGTTTTGGGACCCCCCTTTTTTCTCAGCCCCCGCTTGACGAATCACCCCGAGACTTTCAGGGCAGGAGCTGAGCGGAGCGCCCCAGTAGTTTTGAAAATTTCACGAAGATAAGTCAACCGGTGCCAAAGTTATTCAAAATAGAATTTTCAGATTTCCGATGGGAACTCGGTCCTAACTATAACTATCTACTGAAGACTGCCAGTAGATAATATATATATATTCCACACGGGCCCCCGCTACACCAAAGGTCGACAACGTAAGAGAAACCATATCCGGAGCTTCTGGCGAAGGAAACGTAAGAGAAGTCCGGAGGGACTAGGATTGTTGGACCCCCCTTCAACGCGCTAAACCCAGTCAAGCCGAAGCCGAGCTGAGATCGGTGAAAACCGGGTCGGAGGACGCGGCGGAAACTGAGAGACGCAAGGTAGGCGAGACTACATGCAGAGGAACAAGGGGTTAGCAGTTTTTGCCATAGATGCAAACGAGGTTAAACAAACAAAGCAAAATAAACTTTATAACCTATAAACGCGTGGCTAAAATATTATAATTATGATGTCCGGAGACACGTTAAAAGACAGAGAAGCGGCAGCTTTAAATATGTTTACTGATGCAACGGTTACGAAAACATTGCCACAGTTATGCAACGAAGACAGTAATAAAAGCGACAACACTCTGAAAGACAAGTATAAACAATTGGAGAAATGTATGCGCAAGGAACAAAGTAAATGGTGGGAAACAAAGTCTTTACAAGGCTACATTGATGCAGGGTGTATACCACGCGGTCTTAGAATTTTTATAGCTCCAAGCTACGAGAACCCGAACCCAAAAATGATGCAAGAATGGGCACAATGTAATCTGGAGTCTTCCAGAAATCTAGTGTTGATCCTGATTAAATATGCTGAAATTGACCGTGCTACTCTGTTGGAACAAATTGATAAATTAAATGAAGAGATTGGAAATTACGAAAAAACAGAGATAAATCAAATGCAAATTGAAAAGTTACGTAAAGAAATGATGACACGTCTGAAAAAAGAGGAGGACAAAATAAAAGAAAGAAAAGTCTACAAATTCATAAGAGACAAAAATGATTATGAATTGGGACAGATTTTCACCTTCTCAAGGAAATACGATACTTTACGACGCACCAAAGCAAACGCAAAAGATGGCCAAAGAAAAGACACAATAACAGGTGATAAATATGTAGCTCCAACATATAATTCAGATCTAAGCTCCGCCATCGACAGTGGTTCTGATTCCGAGCTAAGAGACAAAACAGTGGGGGCCTCTGAACCAGTACCTGAACCAGGAGAGGAGATTAATTTTTTATGCATGGACAGACGGCAAACTTTGCGTCCAAGAGATCAACCGACCGGAAATCCAGAAACTAAAAACGCAGGCAGAGGCGCAAGGCGCGAATTCGGATCATCAAATCCCAGAAGGCAAGCCAGGGGAAGATGGATGAGAAAATAAGATCAGAAAATGAAACAAGCCAAACTATCATCAATCTGGCAAATATTGATCTGTCCAAAGCGGAAGAACAAATCTTAAGCTTAGGCCTATCCTTCTGTCCGGAAAGTAACTTTAATTACTCAAGAACCAGGATGGATATCTACAGGTGCATAAGAAAATTGAAGCTAAAAAAACACTTTATGCTACAAGCAAAAGGAAAAACAAAAACAAAAAATGATAATCCTGAGAATCGAGCAATGGCGGGGGAAGCAAGAGTGAATCAGACTGCAACCAACCAGGAAACATTGTTATTGGATACTCTGAATGATCTATGGTCCGAAAGTAACACACAAATGGATAATGAAGCAGTGATGGAGCTCAATATCAACATCAGACCAGTGAGAGCAGAAATCCCATCACCATTCAAACCCAAATCCACATTTATACCGATCAGTCAAAGAGACTCCATAGATGTCTTCAACGAGCACTTAACGGGTGCTATCAAGAAATTACATCATAAGGTACAAAATGAAAAAATCAGGTACAACAAAAAATTAACAGACTATAACAAACTTATGTCAAAACTCAACAGTGATTCCTCCATAGTCATACGAAATGCGGACAAGGGGGGTAATATTGTCATCTGGAACAAAGCAGAGTACCTAAAGGAGGCGTTGTCACAACTTAATAACAGTGACTGTTACACAAAAATAAATGGAGCAGACTTAAAAACAATATACCAGCAATACAATACTAAACTACTAAACTGGAGGACCAAAGATTTAATAACCAAAGAAGTATATAATTTCCTAAAAAACGATTACCCGATCACACCATCGATGTACTTTATCCCTCAAATTCACAAGGACAGGAACAAACCACCCGGTAGACCAATTATATCGGCCCATGGGAGTTTGCTGGAACATACCTCACAATATGTGGATTTTTACCTACAAATACCCTAGTGGTGTCATGCTTCATCATCGGGTCACCCCGACGCCTATAAGTCGGGGTGGGCTCAACCACAGTGTTGGGAGCACTTGTTAGAAGTTTTTGACCTGGGGGGCTGAAAGATTAAAATACCTCAGACAGATCCCCGGTATCCCTTTATTTTTGGGTCTGTCTGGGTTACTAAAAAAGAATATTGGGTCTTATTGGGAGTCTTATGGTCCTAAGACCCTAGTGCCAACATGTTTCAGTCCAATAATGTCCGTAAAGGTCCAGGACTTTCTTCAGGGCAAAGTAGGCCTCCCTAGGAGACAGGACGAAAGGGGATTCCCTATCCTGTACGTAGTGCAAGGGCAGAGTAGCTGCTCCTTGTTTAAGTAATTGATAATTTATCAATCACGTGTCATCCTCCATCTGTAAAGAGAAGAACAAACAACAAAGAAAACAAAACAACATACATTTGTACGGTATAGTCATAGTATTTCTATAATACTGTGTCCCACATTGCGTGCTTTGGAAATAAACAAAAAACCACACGTGCCAAATTGTGTCTATGACATAGTGGTAATCAATTCTTTCCAAACATGTGCCACTCATTTCCATATCTTCACATAATATTTTTACGTGACAGATGATTCGTGGGGTGGCAATTATACTCAAAAGCTGACAAAAACTTCTTGTCAGTAAGTCTATATATTCACTAAAAAACGCTCTATACCTCGCACTCACTCAACATTCATACCGTGCTTGTGAATAAAATAACGGTAATCTCTAGTCATGTACTTTTATCATTATCCCTCCTTATCATGGTTTGAGCAGAAATTTTTAACGAAAATTCCCTTACCAAAGTCTTGAAGGGTTTCTGTGTCTCAGGGGACCGACAAGCATCTAGGGGTAGCTCTATAGTCAAACCCTAATGTTGTAACCCCAGGTAGGTAAGGGAGATGTAAGAAAATAAAGTGAGTGATTTTTTGGACCGCGTATCTTTGCCCGCGTGTTCCCCTTATGGGGGAACACCACTGAAAACGATAGGAGCGGATCTCCATATGCCTATCCGTAACTTACTTCGTCAAGAGTCCTGCCCCGCCTGCACACCTACTTGGCTTCGGTTCCCGGCTTTCGCACCTGTATTGCGAACGATCCGGGTTTTTGTACTTCCGTATTGTCTATGGCACTGATTGGTAGGCGATAGTCGGCGCAGTCACTATGACGCAATGGCGCATATGACGTATCGAGGATCATGGGATTTATAGTTTGTAATGCTGCCGATAAAAATCAACGGAAAACTGGATGTCTATATACTGACATATTGTCTCTGTCTCTCATCTGTATACGATAGGACCTTCAGCCATTTTCAAGCGCAATTCCTACGCATCTAGTTCAGTTTATTGTGTTTTAATAGTTAGTTATATAAAGCAAAAGTATGTTTCTATGCTCTCTGACAGCGTACACAAAATTTTTTTTTTTAAAAACGTTTGATAAAATAAACGTTCAATTAATAAAAGCTATACATAAGTTCGTAATGTTTTAAGGAAATCGCCACTTGTGTATATTAAATGGCTCGTATTGATAGAAAAACACCAATTGATGTATCGAGTCTAATATACTGCTGGATGTTATGTTTCCAAGGATTATGGGAATTGTAGTATCCAAAATGAAAGAACAATTCATACGAAACATATTGTACTTAAGTGTCACTGATTCTATATCCTATCAGGAGACTACTGTTTCAGAATATACCCTATTTGATAGTCAATAGGGGATTATTGTTATTATGAGGTGTCTCTAGTCCTCTGAGGATGGTCATTGGGGGTATGTTACAGAAGCTATTCCATTCGTGGTTTTCACTGAGGTTTTTACTCGTATCGGGACTGACACAATGCGCTAAGATATATGTTGATCATATTCACACACTTTTCATCATGGATCAAAGTTATGAAACCTAAAATGATGTATTCTGGTACTGCTTTTTTAGAAAAGAATATACAATTATATGACCACCTTGTTAAGGTTCCTAAGTTGGATATATCTAGTTTCAACATCACTCAAAAAGGGGATACAACTTAACATACAGGTATGAGGCCTAGTTGTAATTATATTCATTTCCTTCATCTAGTTAATTGGTTCCAAGGTATACTGTCATTAAGGCCATTTTCATGAGTTTTTAATCGGTGAACCCATCGTTGTTCACGTTCCAGAAGTTTGCGTTGCAAGTTATTTACATGTTTAATTTTTTCTAAAATGGTCCACTTAATCTCTGTGTCCTTATGTTTTTTATCATTGTAGTGTGCAGTAAGTTTAGTCGCTGTTATTGCACGTCTTATTGTGCTTCTATGTTCGCTAATGCGTACTTTTACTTTGCGACTCGTCATCCCAATATACATTAGCTCACATGGGCACTTGATCATATAGATCACTCCTTCAGAATTACAATTGGTGTGTGATCTTTGTTCCCATGGTGAATGTAATCCTAGTTCTATTGTCTTAGTGTGTTCAGTGAAAGGGCATGCTACACATGAGCCACATGGATAGTGTCCAGTGACCTGGGGCGTTCTCCAGAGGGTTAATTGATTAGTTGTTTTTGGTGTGAATGTATCAGTATGTACTAGTACATCTCTCAGACTTGTGTTCTTTTTAAGTGAGAACATAGGTTTCTCAAAAGACATTGTGTTAGAAGTCAAAATGGACCACTTCTTGTTTATTATCTTCTTAAGATCATTAGAAGATGTATTATATGTGGTAACACATATCAATTGGTCAGACTGTTTCTTTACGTGTGTTTCCAAGAGTGCCTCTCTTGGTGTGTTACGGGCTCTCTTGTTTGCTCTATCTATGATCTTAGTCGGGTACATTTTTTGTTTAAGTTTGTTAGTAAGGATAACTGCTTCCTTTTTGTATGTTTCGAGATCAGAACAGTTTCTACGTACCCTTAAGAACTGACCTACAGGTAGATTTTCCCTTAGTGAGCGTGGATGTGCGCTATCAAATCTAAGTAGGCTGTTCTTGTCTGTAGTTTTTGTGAACAGAGAGTTCTTAAGAGTACCTTCACTAGCTGTGAAGATTACATCTAGAAATGATATTCTTTCTCTGTTCATTGTCATTGTGAAATGGAGGTGAGGATTCAGACTATTGATCCATGTCTTGAAATTATTGAGACCAATCATATCTCCTTCCCAGATCAGGAGGACATCATCAATATATCTATACCAACAACGTATAATGGCAGAAAATGGATTTTGTGTCCATATATATTGATCTTCAAAATACCCCACATATAGACAGGCCAAGCTCGGGGCGAATGTGCTGCCCATCGAAGTGCCGTGGGTTTGAAGATATATCTGGTTTTCAAATTTAAAGAAGTTTTCTGTGAGTGCCAAATGGATAAGGGTGGTGATCCATTCAATTGGTGCCGCCCATGGCCATTCTTCTTGTTTGAGAATTTCTTCAACTACCCTAATACTCTCAGCCTGAGGAATGTTTGTATATAATGCCTCAACGTCAAGGCTGACCAGGATGTTCTCGTCTGGATTATATTGTATTTTATCCAGTAGGTTGAAGAGGTGCTTGGTATCCTGTACATAGGATTTGATCTTAGTTACAAGAGGACGTAAAAACCAGTCTGTGTATTTGGATAAAGGTTCAAGAAGGGAACCTATCCCAGAGACAATTGGTCTACCTGGCGGTGGAGTTTTCCCTTTATGTATTTTCGGGATTGTGTAAAATAATGGTATTCTTGGATTCTCCTGATTTAGAAAGTCGTGTTCCTTTTTGGTAATCCACTCTTTGTCTAATGCGTTCGCTGTCAGCGTAGAGATGGTAGTTTTAATCCGTTGTGTGGGATCTCTATTAATCTTTTTATAGTACCTAGTATCTGATTTTTATCGGCAGCATTACAAACTATAAATCCCATGATCCTCGATACGTCATATGCGCCATTGCGTCATAGTGACTGCGCCGACTATCGCCTACCAATCAGTGCCATAGACAATACGGAAGTACAAAAACCCGGATCGTTCGCAATACAGGCGCGAAAGCCGGGAACCGAAGCCAAGTAGGTGTGCAGGCGGGGCAGGACTCTTGACGAAGTAAGTTACGGATAGGCATATGGAGATCCGCTCCTATCGTTTTCAGTGGTGTTCCCCCATAAGGGGAACACGCGGGCAAAGATACGCGGTCCAAAAAATCACTCACTTTATTTTCTTACATCTCCCTTACCTACCTGGGGTTACAACATTAGGGTTTGACTATAGAGCTACCCCTAGATGCTTGTCGGTCCCCTGAGACACAGAAACCCTTCAAGACTTTGGTAAGGGAATTTTCGTTAAAATTTTCTGCACAAACCATGATAAGGAGGGATAATGATAAAAGTACATGACTAGAGATTACCGTTATTTTATTCACAAGCACGGTATGAATGTTGAGTGAGTGCGAGGTATAGAGCGTTTTTTAGTGAATATATAGACTTACTGACAAGAAGTTTTTGTCAGCTTTTGAGTATAATTGCCACCCCACGAATCATCTGTCACGTAAAAATATTATGTGAAGATATGGAAATGAGTGGCACATGTTTGGAAAGAATTGATTACCACTATGTCATAGACACAATTTGGCACGTGTGGTTTTTTGTTTATTTCCAAAGCACGCAATGTGGGACACAGTATTATAGAAATACTATGACTATACCGTACAAATGTATGTTGTTTTGTTTTCTTTGTTGTTTGTTCTTCTCTTTACAGATGGAGGATGACACGTGATTGATAAATTATCAATTACTTAAACAAGGAGCAGCTACTCTGCCCTTGCACTACGTACAGGATAGGGAATCCCCTTTCGTCCTGTCTCCTAGGGAGGCCTACTTTGCCGTGAAGAAAGTCCTGGACCTTTACGGCCATTATTGGACTGAAACATGTTGGCACTAGGGTCTTAGGACCATAAGACTCCCAATAAGACCCAATATTCTTTTTTAGTAACCCAGACAGACCCAAAAATAAAGGGATACCGGGGATCTGTCTGAGGTATTTTAATCTTTCAGCCCCCCAGGTCAAAAACTTCTAACAAGTGCTCCCAACACTGTGGTTGAGCCCACCCCGACTTATAGGCGTCCGGGTGACCCGATGATGAAGCATGACACCACTAGGGTGCGTGAGGGTAAATAAACAAAAAGGAAGATTTTCCTTGCTCACCTTTTGGTGAAGAAAAAAGAGTTTACCTTATCTAAATCCTTCACATCTCTTCCCACTATAGTGCATCCATATCAACCACGTTTGATTTGTTAGAGTAATTTAAGTGACTAATTGATTATAAATAGGAGGAGTTACTCTAACTCTTAATCCTCTCTACCCTTCAAGGCATTGAAAAAAGTCTTTTTCATTTAACCTTTAATGTGGATATATTTTTACCTACAAAGCCATGTGCAAGGTCTAAACTCACATGTAAGGGATACAAGTGACTTTTTATATAAGCTCAAAGATGTAAAATGGCAAGAGGACTATCTAATGATGGCACTAGATGTCACATCGCTCTACACGAGTATCAAACACAAGGATGGATTACAAGCACTTCGATACTATTTAAGTTCAGAGACATTAGAATTAACAGATCATAGCAAAATGTTAATAGATATGGTCGAATTTTGTTTAACAAATAATGTCTTTATGTTTAATAACATGCATTATCAACAATTAACAGGAGTAGCTATGGGAGCCAGCTTCTCCCCCAGCTATGCATGTCTACACATGGGCTGGTGGTCGGAGCTGGTTCTGGCTAATGAATTCAGGGAAATTATGAAAAACAATATTGTCATTTGGTTGAGATTTATTGATGACCTTTTTATTATATGGAAGGGAACCAAACAGGAGGCTGAAAATTTTCTAATTTTAATCAATAGCAATGATCTAAATCTCCAATTCACAGGTATTATTAACAATACATCTGTAAATTTCCTTGATACCAGTATATATATTGACAAAAGCAAAATTCAAACAAAACTTTATCATAAAAAAACAGCGGGCAATTCAACACTACACAGCTCTAGTGCCCATCCCAGACACTTGATCAATAGCATCCCCTATGGGGAAATGCTAAGATTAAGACGAATAAATAGCGATGAGGTGGTCCTCAAGCAAGCACAAGAACAAGCAAAAGGTAGATTCCTCGCTAGGGGCTATTCCCACAATACCATAGAAGGGGCGATAGACAAATCCATGAACAGGGATCGTTTGGACTTAATAAAACCCAAACCAAAGGGACAACAGTAATCAGTAGTAAACTATAATGATGACAATGTCAAAAGTGAATTTCGATTCATTATAGATTATAACAACCAACATAAAGAACTACGCAACATCATAATGAGCAACTGGCCTTTAATTCTAAATGACCCAGTCCTGGGACAGTCAATGCCCAAAAAAGTGTCCATCACATATAAGAGAGGAACATCTATGAGAGATAAACTTGTTTCAATGACTCCTGAAGTAATCGAAACTTGCAGTTGGCTTAAATCCCATTATGGATTCTACAGATGTAAAACATGCAAGGCATGCCAGTTGGGCATAAACAGGATTTCATATACAACACCCTTTAGCAAGGAGGAAATCAAAATAAAAAACCTACTCACATGCAAGACAGAATATGTAATATATGTTTTAATATGTCCCTGTGGGCTACAATATATTGGCAGCACTAAGCTACAAGCTCACAAACGGATTTTACAGCATATAAGAGCAATTAACAATCACGACAATACATACCCTGTAGCTAGACATTTCGCGAGTATCACAATTCAAGAAGTCAAGATTTAAAATTCTTCCTAATAGACTCGGTACCTCCAAGTAGACGTGGAGGAAATAGGGAGGTTAAACTGAGAAAACTGGAAACACAATATATTCTGAATCTTGACACGAAAACTCCAGGGGGTCTTAACATCACGGAAGATCTATACACTTGCATATGAAATACTTTTTACACGACTAGCATGTTTTCTTAAAATTTCAATAATATTTTAGGAATTGGATATATATGATTTTTTATGAAGAATTTTAGGAAATGATAAATATATCTCTTTTATGTGTATGTATATTTATATATGTATTTATATATTTATTTATTTATGTATTTATATATATATGCATGTATCTTAGCATTAGTTTGCACCACATATTAGAGATGTATGCTCCTAAGTTCAAAATCCAATTTGAACAACAGGTTCAAAAAATATCCCAAGTTTGGCCAACCTATACTAGAAACCATACACTTCCAACGGCTATATACTTGAAACTAACTAGACAGACATACTTAGTTCAGCTAACTATAACTCGCGCGCCCGCAATGCACTGCTGATGACCTCACATATTACATCACTCATGACATGGTCAGTGACATCACTCATGACATCACTGATGACATCTCAAATGACATCACTGATGACATCACTGATGACATCATCCAGTGAATGTATGTTTTTCTGAAAATTAAATATGTTTTATATATGTATATCTCAAGGTTGATGGAAGAATAAATGGGTATATAAGTGTCTAAATGGATGATTTGTTTTTGAAAAATTGATTGTGTAACTGACTGATTAAGTGTATCATAGTGAATACATGGCTTAGTGAGTAATGTTTAAATATGTAAATATCTGTATCAGTCTCTCACTTTGTGTATAAGTGGCTGCATGGGTTGCTAAGTAGCTACATGGGTGTCTATATAGGTTATTAGTTGGTTTTTTGAGTATCAGTCTGAGTGTCTGCATGGTTCGGTGGGGGGTATTACGTAGTGCATAGGTGCATGAATGAGTGACTCACTGTTTGTATGTGTTGAAGACAGCATGTGTGCAGGACTGTATGGGTGGATGATTGTGTGTATGGGTGTGTTAGTGAGTGAATGACTGTCTCAATAGTGTCTTTATGAGTAACTACATATGTTTTAAACTAGTATATGTGACTATTGGTGTATATAAGTGAGTATATGTGAGAGTGAGAGATTGAAAGAGTTCCTGTATGAATAAGTATGTGTTTCTATAAGTGATTGTTTAAAAGACTAAGTATGTGTAATTTTCCGTAGAAGTAAGTGTGGTGGTGTGTGTATAACTGTATTTGCAAGTAAATGTATGTTTGATCCTTTATTAGCATGAGTGACTATGTGTGTGAGTAACTCTATGGATGAGTGGCATTGTGTAACAGGATGTATAGGTGTATGAGTACATATGATGAGTGAGTACATGTATGAGTGACTGTATAGGACTGTTGGTGAATGAGTGGATGTGTATGTGGATCTTAGAATTACTGAAGAGGTTGTTGTAACTGGTATTGGTATGTCCATTGTTTTGAACATTTTAGTCTCTATTTTTGAATGTGTGTATCAATGGTTATATTAGGGTGAGAGGGGGTCTGCCACTCTATCACAAGGATGATGTCATCAGTGATGTCATCAGTGATGTCATTTGAGATGTCATCAGTGATGTCATGAGTGATGTCACTGACCATGTCATGAGTAATGTAATATGTGACGTCATCAGCAGTGCATTGCGGGCGCGCGAGTTATAGTTAGCTGAACTAACTATAACGGGGGAATTTCAATGGTTTTGTACAAGTGAAAAGTCCAGCTAACTATAACACCCCTGAAACCTATGGTTTTTTCAGTGAATTTCTGAGGTTTTTTAAATGCTAATTCCTAACTATAACGTGCCTGAAACCTATGTTTTTTTTGTGAATTTCAAAGGTTTTTTAAATGCTAATTTCTAACTATGCCTACAGAGATAGGACATGTGAAGAAAGAAGAAAAAATGCACAGAAAGAAAAAAAAGAAGTGCAGAAAGAAGCAACAGAAGTCCTCAAAGATGAAGAAAAGTGCAGGAAGAAGGATAACGTGCAGAAAGAACAAAAAGAAGAGCAGAAAGAAGCCTTGTTGCAAAATCATCCTGTACCCTCAATTTTTTCAGACGGATACTGGTGGTAACTGAGTCTGACTAACCAGTCCTAGAGCCAGTGCTATGTTAAAAGACACTTAGAATACAGTGAAAACACCTACATACACTAGGGAACATTATGCGTTGGGGTCCCCCTGTGATTAGCATGACATCCTCTGTAAGCCCCTAGTATATAATAGGGCAGGGGGATTAAAACTACCTCTTAAAACAGGCCACAGGGCGTTTTTGAACACGTTAACTCAGGCCCCGTCCCCTCCCTTCACCTCTGTGTAAACACGCCCTGTGTCCGTTTTTAGTTGGGAGATTAAGCTCATTTGAATCCTGAGGGTCCCTAGGGTCCAACTAGCCCACTAGGTACCTCCAGTAAGTGCCACAGAGCTGCGTTGCAGAGAGGTGTAAAAAGTGGCACGGCCTGGACCACCTCTCTGCAATGCAGCTCAGTGGCGCTTACTGGAAGCACTTGGTGGGCTAGTTAGCCCCCAGGGGCCCTCAGTATTGAAGGGAAATAATATCCCCAATTTAAAACGTGCCATAGTGCGTGTTTGCACACGTCACCTCAGGCCCCGTCTTCTCCCTTCACTCCCTTCACCACTGTGGCTGTTCTAAGTTGAGAGATTAAGTCCCCTTGAATCCTAAGGGTCCCTAGGGTCAAACTAGACCACTAGGTACTTCCAGTAAGCGCCACAGAGCTGCGTTGCAGAGAGGTGTAAAAAGGGGCTTGGCCTCAGAACACCTGTCTGCAGCGCAGCTCCCTGGCGCATACTGGAGATGCCTGTTGGGCTAGTTAGCCCTCAGGGACCCTCAGTATTGAAGAGGAATTAATTCCCCAACTTACAATTCGCCAGGGGGCGCGTTTGCAGAGTGCTGCAAGGAGGGGGCGTGGCCTCCGGCACGATGCCAGTCTTTTATTTATTTTAATTTTTTAAGAAGGGGGGCTGTGTGGTTCCCCTTCTTATTCTAATGTATTGGCCCTGATGACCCCATCCCCCAGGGCTTGTCTCCTAATTATATTTTTTTGACCCCAATCCCCAGGGCCGGCCACTGTTTTTTATTATTTTTAAAAAATATATATTTATAGAAAAACCTAGGACATGCTGGACAAACCGTACGTACCTATCACCATGACGATTTGCGTGATATTCATTAAAAGGCGACTATGCATACAATGAATCCACGTGGAATGTATTTACACCACTAGTGAAGCTCTGACATGTCTGATGCCCTACCGTGCCTAATCCCGGTAGACACCCTTGTCGTTTATTTATACAAACATGGGTAGCTATTGACGGGCACATTTAATATACATGCACACCAAGCCATTCAAAGGGGATTCGACAAAAATTCGACCGGTTAATAAAACACACATCCACTGCCGGATGTGTAATACTTTTTATTTTACTCTCTGGAAAGAGGACGAACATCACTTGAGAGTCACAGCGCACTCCTGGCAGAGCCCAATGCTGTGTTACACCCATCATTGCCTGCTGAGTGCCACACACCTCTGTGTTGTATTCCACTAGCTAGTGCATATGCTATGACACTCTCTAGCCCATGTGCACTGTAACACCACCCCGTGAATATGTCATGCCACACTTGTCTTCGCACGTGTTCTATTGCCCCATCTAACGTGCCTTCCTCGATGCCTATGTTATAACGCACAGTGCTATGCCATACATATTACAATCTGGGATCCATATCTTTGTCACAGTGCATATGCAACGTTACACTCCCCAGCACATATTTTATATTGCAACTTTAGAGACTAGTTATGTTACACAACACTGCCCTGTGCATATTACACTCCAAGGCGCATAACGCATAGCACGCGCTAGTGCCTGTGCTATCTCGCGCTCTCCAATGAATCTGTAATTGCGCACAATGTATTGCATATTATATTTCACGCCCGGTTCATCTTATATCACACTTTTTGGTGCATAGTTTATACCATACACTATATCTAGTTTTAATTTTCAATCGTGCTCTCAGGACTATGTTCTATATAACACTGTGTTCACCTACCCTTTTCACGGGTATTACATTTTGCGATAGGGGGTGGAGGGTCAGGGGGTGTTTCTGCCAAGTGAGCCCGGAGTCACAGTCACAAACGTCCTCTTCTTCCTGAATAAAAGTGAGATTATGCTGCATACTTGTTCATATTTTAAGTAGTTCGCACAGACACACGTTTTAAAAACAATAAAGTTCCTAATACCCGCCTTCTCTGAACAGTTAGCTTGCTGCCCCATCCCCCTCCTCTCTATCCTCTGTTGTGTGAATCCATGGACTAGCCTCCTCCCTCCTGCCATGCATGGTCTGATGTGCTGCCACTGCCCTCAATTTAGTATGATGTACCAGTCCACTCCTCCTGCCCTCCATTGCCCAATTCTATGCCCCATCATTGACCTCCTGCTTAAACTCTGTGCTTAGCTTGCTGCCCCTATTCTCCTTCCCCCTGCCCTCCGATGTCTTTGTGCATGCCCCTGCTCCATCCTTTTTGCCCACCATGTTCCATGGACCTGCCACTCCTATCTACTCTGAGTGTTCTGTTGAGCTGCCACTCCCCTCCCACCTGCCTAGCATTGTCAGATGACTGTAACCTGTCCCTGCCACCTCCACCCTGCCTGTCCACATGCCATGCCCCTATCCTCTTCCTCCTGTCCTACATGGTCCATTGTACTGCCACACCCTTCTGCCCTCCCTGGTCTGTTGTGCTGCAACTGCTCCTCCTGCCTGCCCCGTGCGGTCTGTTGTGAGGCCCTTTCCCCTGAACTTTCTTGTCTGTGCACAGGTCCTGACCCTCCCTTCTATCCTCCATCGTCCTTTGTGCATGCCTCTGCACCCTCCTTCTTGCCCATCATAGCCATTGTGCTGCCACTAACCCTCCCACTTGCCATGCATGTTCTTCTGTGCTGCCATGGCCCCTCCCACCTTCCCTGTGTGGTCAGTTAGCTGCCCCTGACCCGCTCCCACCTTCCCTCCATGGTCTGTGTGTATGCCATCACAGTCTCAGTGTTGCTCTTCATGGTGTGTCTTGCTTCAAGTGCCCATCCTGCCTGACCTCCATGGCTATCTTGCTGCTCCTGCCCTGCCCCCTTGCCCCCAGCCCTCTGTTTACATGTGCAGACCCCTACTCCCTCCCTCCTGGCTTGTCTGTTCCATTGTAATGCCCCTGATCCGTCCCTCCTGCCCTTTATGGTCTGTTACGCTGCAGCTTTCTCTCCTGTCTGTCCATTATGGTCAGCTAGCTACCATTGCCTCTTGCCCCTCTGTTCTCTGTTGTCCATGTGCATGGTCCTGTCCCCTCCCTCTTGCTTTCTATGGGTTGTTGTGCTGCACTCCCGTCCCGCATGCCCTGTGTGGTGTATTGTGCTGCTGCAAACCCTGATGCCTGCCCTGCAGGGTCAGTTTGGTGCACCTCTCCATGTCCCTCCTGTCCTCTGTTATCCAAGTCCATGTCCCTACCCCATTTCCTTCCATGATCCAATGTACCATACTTGCGAACATTTTGAACTTGGTAAGAGGGAGATTTTGAAAAAAAACTGGGGTATTGATTTTCCCCTTTGAGTTACATTGAAAAAGAGGAGATTGTAGACAGGAGACAGATCAAATAAAGCCCATTTGAGCTTAAAAACATTGGACGTTTCCTGGCTGAATCGGGTCTGTTGGCATGTATGGTTGTACTACCATTGCCTCTTCCTTCTGCCCACAATGGTCTATTACATTGCCACAGCCTCTCTTGCAAGTCCTGTATTGTTGGTTTGTTGCCCCTGCCCCCCTTTCCACTGCCCTTCATAGTCTGTTGTGCTGCCACGGCCCTTCCCGCCTGCTCAGTGTGGTTAAATTGTTGCCTTTGCACCCTTCTACCTGCCTTCAATTTTCAGAGTCCGTGCCCCTGGCCTCTGCCTCTCAACAGTATCCTAATGAACAACTAGATTGCTAACATTCTATATTTATTACAAAAGTGTGGAACGCCTGACGTCATCTTGATGTAATCAAAACTGTAATACCTAGAGCATTTCCTTTAGAAATTACATATATGAGAGGGTCTTATTGGCATAAAAATTATGGTTAGTGCTTTAAAAGACTAAAATAAGGACATATTTTCTGAGTTTTCAAATAGCGACAAAGCACTTTTAAATTCTTTGTTATCTTTATGTTTTTTTATCCAGTTGACCACTTGATTAACCCCTTCAGTGCCCATGACGAGCTGGACTCGTCATGGGCCGCGGTGGCGCTGTGCCCATGACGAGTCCAGCTCGTCATAGACCCCGCCCGCTAATTCAACGGCCGGCACAGGGCGGGGAAAGGGGCGGGCACTGAAGGGGTTAAATGTTGCACTTAGGGGAGAGGCTGTGGTGTTACTTCCAGAACTGCAGACTTTGCAACTGGGGAACCAGGTTGGAGTTTCTGCTTCAGCTCGACATTCTGTGATTCTGGTCAAATCACTTAGTCTCCCCATGTCTACAACCAAAATGAATTTGTTCTTGTGTGATGTAACCAATGCTCATGTAAAGCACTCCAATACCTGACAAGTCTGCACTATATAACACTGCAAAAACACAAAATAATAAGTGTTTTGCACACTTCTGTCATTGGGCTATATTTGGGCTACATCTGGGTGATTTTGGGCTACTTTTGGGCTACATTTGGGCTCTTTTGTCTCCGGTGGCCATCTTGGGAGATTTATTTGTTATGAAGTTTCCTAATTTCCTCATGTACTGCAGTCTCCTCAGTAGGAAATACTTTCAGTTTTTTACTTTGATTCCATCATGAAGGTATTCAGATATGTCACACATTTGCATAAATTCTGAATGTTAGCACTCTAGTTGCTCATTAGATCACTGTAGTAAAACTACTGTTCACCATGGAAGTCTGCTCCTGGTATTAAAAGTGCATGTTTCAGTCTGCATGTCAGAATTTTTTAATGAAATAGAAGAGGATTTGAGAAGTCATTCAAAAAGTGCCCTCATTTTCTTTCTTCAGCATTAATCATAATTTCTATGGCAAAATGAACCCCCTCATTGTGTTCCTTTTTAAATTAAATGTTTTAAGTGTTACCAGTTTATTCCAATCAAGATGGCTTCAGGTGTGCCATACTTTTGTCATAATGAAGACAGTAAGCGCTCTAGTTGTTTTTAAGAACACTCTGGGACATTCTGTCATTGGGCTATACTTGGGCTACATCTGGGTGATATTTGGGCTACATTTGGGCTCTTTTGTCTCTGGTGGCCATCTTGGGAGACTTATTTGTTATGAAGGTTCCTAATTTCCTCATTTACTGCAGTCTCCTCAGTAGGAAATACTTTCAGTTTTTTACTTTGATTCCATCAAGAAGGCATTCAGATGTGTCACACATTTGCCATAAATTCAGAATGTTAGCACTCTTTTTGCTCATTAGATCACTGTAGTAAAGCTACTGCTCACCAGGGAAAACTGCTGCTGGTATTGAAAGTGCATGTTTCAGTCTGCATGTCAGAAATTTTTAATGAAATAGAAGAGGATTTGAGAAGTCACTCAAAATGTGCCCTAATGTTTCTTTCTGCAGCACTAATCATACTTTTTATGGAAAAATGAACCCCCTCATTTTGTTCCTTTTTAATTTAAATGTTTTAAGAGTTACCACTTTAATCCAAGCAAGATGGCTTCAGGTGTGCCATATGTTTATCATAAGTAGGACTGTTAGCGCTCTAGTTGTTCTTTGGAACACTCTGGGAAGCTGCAGTAGAACACAAAGGAATCAACTGACAGTCTCTGCCCTTGTTGGATGTACATGTTTTACTGAGAATGTCAGACTTCATTCTCACATGACTGAGAAAGAATGTGAATTTACAGAAAATAAGCTCTCAGTTTAGCTTATAGATCACCTTCCAAAACTCTGTGGGAAAAGCATGAGAAAATATTTTTCTCTCAATCATGATATCCCAGCAGAAGGCTTTTTCACATGGTGAAATCACCTTAGAACATACCACAATTCCTAAAATGAGTATGGTACCATCAACAAATGATTTATAATGTAACTAAAGTCTTAAAACCTTCTATTAACTGCAATGCTTTTTAATGAGGTGCTATCATGTATATTGGTCCCAAGATGGCTGCCAACACTTCTTGGATGAAGTGCTGACAGCCAATCAGATCTCAGGATGAGTTGTGTGTTTAGGCTCCGCCCACATATATATATGATTTTACTTTTGATTCTCTCAGGAACTACTGAACAGATTGACACCAGACCTGCAAAAGGCACTTCCCTGACCTGAGGACTACCTCTCGGCCAAATTTCAAGTAATTCTGTTCAGCCGTTCGGGCTGTACCTTGGACTAAAGGTTCCTATGGAAAATTGCATGGGGAAAACGCTTTTTGGGACCCCCCTTTTTTCTCAGCCCCCGCTTGACGAATCCCCCCGAGACTTTCAGGGTAGGAGCGGAGCAGAGCGCCCCACCTATTTTGAAAATTTCGCGAGGATTCGTCAACCGGCGCCAAAGTTATTCCAAATAGAATGTTGCGGATTTCCTATGGAAACACGGTCCTAACTATAACTATCTACTGGCGACCGCCAGTAGATAATATTATCTACTGGCGGTCGCCAGTAGATAGTTATAGTTAGGACCGTGTTTCTATAGGAAATCCGCAACATTCTATTTGGAATAACTTTGGCGCCGGTTGACGAATTCTCGCGAATTTTTCAAAACTAATGGGGCGCTACGCTCCGCTCCTACCCTGAAAGTCTCGGGGGGATTCGTCAAGCGGGGGCTGAGAAAAAAGGGGGGTCCCAAAACGCGTTTTCCCCATGCATTTTCCCATAGGACCTTTAGTCTGAGCTACAGCCCGAACGGCTGAACAGAATTACTTGAAATTGGGCAGAGAGGTAGTCCTCAGGTCAGGGATGTGCCTTTTGCAGGTCTGGTGTAAATCTGTTGAGTAGGTCCTGAGAAAATAGCATTTAAATCAATATATATATCTGTAAGCGCGCTCCGTGCGCTTACGGTAAGCTTACCGTACGCGTACGGTGCCGTGCGTGAGCTCAATTCTGATTGGTGGTTACATGACTGTAAACATTCGAATCGGTCGAAATCAGAAAGTATCGGCCGCCATTTTCTGTCTCTCGCACTGAAAAACAAAGGTTGATAACATGAAAAGGGGGCAACGAAGAGAGTTGCAGACCCCCTAGCGTTCGTCAGGGGGTTTACGAAGGACCAAAAAGTATGAAAAATAAATTTAATAATTTTTAAAAAAAATCGCGGAGTGCGCGTACGGTAAGCTTACCGTACGCGTACGGTAAAATTTTTTTTTAAAAAAAAAGAATTAACAATCACATTTAATATATAAATCTAAGGACCCCCAAGGGAGAAAAAAACAAGTGATATTTTATAAAAAATGGCGAGGCGTGCACGGTACGAAATGCGCAACGTGGGAGCTCGGTGCGCGAAACGCACCGTGCGCCCACAGCGCGCGCACGGTGCGTGAAGCGCACCGTGCGCGCAAAAATTAAAAATAAATACATAACTTAGCATTTAAAAAAACGTACAAATTCACTGAAAAAACCATAGGTTTCACACACGTTATAGTTAGGAATTAGCATTTAAAAAACCTTGCAAATTCACTTAAAAAACCAGAGGTTTCACACAAGTTATAGTTAGCTGTACATTTCACTCGTAAAAAACCAATGAAATTCCACGTTATAGTTAGATCAGGTAACTATAACTTGCGCGACCGCAATGCACAATGTGTCATTTCAGATGTCATCATTGATGTCATGAGTGATGTCACTGACCATGTCATAAGTGATGTAATATGTGACGTCATCAGCAGTTTATTGTGGGCGCGCAAGTTATAGTTACCTGATCTAACTATAACGTGGAATTTCATTGGTTTTTTACGAGTGAAATGTACAGCTAACTATAACTTGTGTGAAACCTATGGTTTTTTAAGTGATATATATATATACACATATATATATATTTCTGTTCAAATTAAGGAAAACACCCAAACCGTCAGGTTTTTCCTTTCACCGTGCTGACACTGCTCGATAAAACTTCAGGCAGAGAGAACAAAGATATCCTGCCTGATTCCTGTCTTCTGACGGGATAGAACTTCAGCATGAAACGCTTCCAGAACAAACGTCCACAAAGCAAACTGAACGCTGGACCCCAGCTGCTCACGAACGCAATATTCTGCACTCTGCAGCAGGGTGTGGCCATTTTTAGGTCTCGGTTAGAAGCGCTGTCTCTTCGAGACATGCTGTATCTACTTTGTGGGCTTCAGCCCACACATAGGCTTCCCATATTTTGTCTCCATTGTCACTCTCCTATTCTTTCTCCCCATTTGTCCATGGCATTCAATTGTTATGCCTCTTGCTGTGTTTACCACTCCCTGAGAGCAGGGACTAAGTACTATATAAATACACTAATAACCTTTTTAACATCTGCTCAGGACCTCCTTTTTTCTTTAATCTGAAGTACTTGAGACAAGTTATCTAGTCACATTTACTGGGCATTCAAAGACTGAGATCAAATGTCAGATTAGTTTTCTTGCGTGTTTACTTACTATCCCGGTTTTGCTTGTAATTCCCGCCGTCCTCCATGCACCTCTCTCGTTGAGGCTCCTGCAGCTATTTTAATCTCTTCATGTAAAGCCACGCTGCCCTGACAGGGAGCTGACAACCCCTCTCTGCTGACCAGATACTTCGTTTCCACTACTTCTGCCAGCAGGTCCCTCCATCCCGCCAGCATGCTCATGCTCTCTCCCTGCTCCTGGCTATAGTGTCCGTCCCCTGCTCTTGCATCACTGCTCCACTGTTGCAGTCCTTGCGCCCTCCACTCCAGCCCTCGGAGACCACCGAACACTGCTCCTGGTGCCCTGGTTGTCCTCCTATCGCTCTCCTCCCTGAGCTGGTAAAGCAGATGCCTTCCGCCCTCCACCCCCGCACAGAACATGACACTGAATAAATCAGTCAATGGCTGTATATTTAAATACACCTTAAGCAAAGCAGACATTGCTTTATGAAAGTACGCTGATTTTCTTTAGATCTGGAACTAATTTGGTTGATATGAGGATCATAGCAAAGTCAAAGGCCGAACAAATAACTGTTTGACATGGCACCCACTTTTTTTTTCCCAATACTTTGAGGTTTCTAAAGCTTTTCTGAAGCTATCATTCTTTGACCCATAAGCGCTGCATCCACTACAAAAATAATTAAAATCGGAGTGAGTTCTGCCTGTGTATCAGGCCGTTATATGTAGTAGAATTATAACAATAACTTTAATCGTCCAACTTAGTACTGTTTTATCACTTCCGTAAATTACATACTTCCTAATGACTGTGACAGCATTTTAAAAATAAAGAAGTGGTGTTTTCACACATGATCAAAGTCCTCTTGGCAGTGCTGCAACTGCGTCTCTGTTCCCAGGGGTAATTCCTTATTCTAAGCCCTGTAGACAGTGTTGAAGCTGTGTCTCTAGCCCTGTCAGTAATTCCTCCATTCTAAGTGCTCTATGTAGTGCTGCAGCTGTGTTTCTGTTCCCAGTAATAAGTCCTCATTCTTAGTCCTCTAGACAGTGCTGCAGCCACTTCTCTGGCCCCGGTGGTAATTCCTCATTCTAAGCCATCCGTGCAGTGTTGCAGCTATCTCTCTGGTCCCATCAGTAACTCCCCCATTCTAAGTATTCTATGTAGTGCTGCAGCTGTGTCTGTGTTCCTAGTGGTAATTTCTCATTCTTAGTCCTCTAGACAGTGCTTCTTGCTGCTTCTCTGGTCTCATCAGGAATTCCCCCATTCTACGTCCTCCAGACAGTGCTGTGACCTGCTTCTCTGGTCCAGTTGATAACACCTCCATTCTAAGTTCTCTAGACAGGGCTGCAGCAGTTTCTCTGTTCCCGGTGGTAATTCCCCATTATTAGTCCTCTAAACAGTGCTGCTAGCCGCTTCTATGGTCCCAGTGGTAATTCGTTATTCTTAGTCTTCTAGACAGTGCCGCTAGCTGATTCTCTGGTCCCATCATTAAATCCTCATTTTTAGTCCACTACACAGTGCTGCTAGCTGCTTTCTGGTCCCAGTGGTAATTCCTCATTCTTAGTCCTCTAAACAGTGCTGCAGCTGCTTTTCTGGTCCCAGTGGTAATTCCTCATCCTTAGTCCTCTAGGTAATGCTGCTAGCTACTTCTCTGGTGCGGTAGGTAATTCCTCATTCTAAGTCCTCTAGACCATGCTGCAAGCAGCTTTTCTGGTCTCATCTGTAATTCCTAATTTTAAGCCCCCTAGACAGTGCTGCAGCTGCTTTTCTGGTCCCCTCGGCAATTCCCATATTTTAAGTTCTTCAGGCAGTGCTGTAGCTGTGTCTCTTTTCCCAAGTTGTAATTCCTCATTCTCAGTCCTCTAGGCACTGTTGCTAGTGGCTTCTCTGGTCCCGTGAGTAAATCCTAATTTTTAGTCCTCTAAACAGTGATGCTAGCTGCATGTCAGTAACTCCCCCATTCTAAAGCCTCTAGGCAGTGCTGCAGCTGTGTCTCTGGTCACAGTGGTAATTCTTCATTCTTAGTCCTCTAGACAGTGCTACAGCTGCTTCTCTGTTCCCAATGGTAATTCCTAATTCTAAGAACTCTAGCCAGTGCTGCAGCTGTGTCTCTTTTCCTAGTGGTAATTCCTCATTCTTAGTCATCTAAAAAGTGCTGTTTGCTGCTTCTCTGGTCTTTTATCAGTAATTCCCCCATTCTAAGTCCTCCAGACAGTGCTAAGAGATGCTTCTCTGGTCCAGTCAGTAACACCTTCATTCTAAGTCCTTTAAGCAGTGCAGCAGCTGTGTCTCTGTTTCTAGTGGTGATTCACCATCTAAGTCCTCTAGGCAGTGCTGCAGTTACCTATCTGTTCCCAGTAGTAACTCCTCATTCTTAGTCCTCTAGGCATTACTGCTAGCTGCGTCTCTGGTGTCATAGGTAATTCCTCATTCTAAGTCCTCTACACAGTGCTGCAGCTGCTTCTCTGGTCTTGTTGGTATTTCCCACATTTTAAGTCCTCTAGGCAATGCTGCAGCTGTGTCTCTGTTCCCAGTGGTAATTCCCCAGTCTATGCAGTGTTACAGCTGTGACTCTAGTCCCATCAGTAACTCTCCCATTCTAAGTGCTCTAGGCAGTGCTGCAGCTGTCTCTCTGTTCCCAGTCGTAATTCCTCATTCTTAGTCCTCTAGATAGTGCTGCTTGCTGCTTCTCTGGTTCTGTCGGTAATTCCTCATTCTAAGTCCTCTAGACAGTGCTGCTAGCTGCTTCTCTGGTCTCATTGGTAGTTCCTTATTCTAAGTCCTCTAGACAGTGCTTCAGCTGCTTCTCAAGTCCAGTCGTAATTCCCACATTTTAAGTTCTCTAGGTGGTGCTGCAGCTGTGTCTCTTTTCCCAGTGGTAATTCCTCATTCTTATTCCTCTAGGCACTGCTGCTAGCTGCTTCTCTGGTCCCATCTGTAAACCCTCATTTTTAGTTCTCCAAACAGAGCTGCTAGCTGCTTCTCTGGTCCTGTCAGTAACTGCCCCATTCTAACTCCTCTAGGCAGTGCTGCAGCTGTGTCTCTGGTCACAGTGGCAATTCTTCATTGTTAGTCCTTTAGGCAGTGCTGCTAGCTGTTTCTCTGGTCCCACCAGTAATTCCTCATTCTAAGTCCTCTAGACGGTGCTGCAGCTGCTTTTCTGGTCCTGTTGGTAATTGTATAACACAACAAGAAGCTACCCTGGCTCAATGTCTGATCCTTAGTAAAGGTTAGCGCACATTTGTGCCCGTGGTTCATCTAAAAAAAAAAAATGCATGGACTGGCCTCACACACCACCAGGTGTCATGCTTCATCATCGGCTGTCCTCGCCCTTTAAAAAACCACGTTTGATAAAGGGCAGGCCTACACCTGGAGACAGGGAGGCACTTTTTAAAATTATGTGGGGGCCCATGCTGAAAATAAGTGAGTGAGTGATGTCTAAAAATCGATGTGTAACCCTGCGTGAAATTTAATGGTGTTAAGTGTGCTCGATATTAAAAGAAATGGTGGAGACTAGGGAGTCTAGTACCCCATGTCCGTATGTGTTGCCAACATGTTTCTGCCGTTGCAGCCTGGAGGGTCCGTTGCATTCATCAGGGCATAAGTAAGAAAAAGGGCTCCTATCCTGTCTATAAGAGACAGAGATAAAACCACTTGTGTAGGTTGGTTTCTGGTCCAACTCTACCAGGTCTTTAATTAGAACTCCTGCAAAACAATGATATATCACTGCATAAGTGAAACAGTTTGGTATGCATTCATACTGGTCAAAAAGGAAATCAGACAACAGTGGCATGCACGTGGTACATTAAGAGTGCTTGTGGTGAGCACAGGTGTCACTGCATACGTGGTTCTCAAAAATAAAACGGTTGTGAGACCAGCTCACACTCTTACCCTATTGTAGGTATAGGGATGTCCCATGGGGAGGGACAGGTAGCGGAACCCCTGTAGTCACACTCTAGATGTCAGGTTAAATTAATGAAAGAGTTAAGAATGCCAAGGTTTGAGCCATGCAAAATGCTCCATACATTCTTATCCTCAGTAGTTGTTTATACCACCATACAACTCAGTCATATATCCACTCATTCCCTTACTACTCCAAGGTGCGTCCCTTGCGTCGTTCCTACGGTCTTTCCTCGCTGCTCCCCCGATGATGAATGGTTGGGGGAGAACGCGCGGTATTTATACCACTGGTGCAAGGCTTAATTGTTAATTACATTCATAATTGAATGCACCTGGGGCAAAGACAAAGATAGAGCCTGGCGCCTTAGTCTCCGTTGTGTTTCCGTTGTCCTAGAGATCACAGCCTGATCTGAGCGTCATGGCCTGGCCAACACGTTTGTGCGCATTAGTCCTATTAGGACGTTTTCTGGCTGGCGCATGCACGAGCGGACATCGGTGTGTCCTGAGTATCACGCATGAGTTCAGATATGCAGTCAGGAAGCCTCCTGGCTGGCGCATGCGCGAGCAGACATCGGTATGTCCCACGTATTGCGCATGCATTCCAGTATGCAGCACAGTGCATACTGTTGTGACCCGTTCTCTGCCTCCCTCTGAGTTAAAAGAAGACAGACAAAATAGAGTACCGGTACACAAGAGGTGGCAAAAATAAACCTTTAATCTGAGGTATTTCCAGGGTATACACGGTCACATATTAATCCATATCATTATGGATGGAAAACCAGGATTCTTTTCTTTAAAATATCTAAAGGAAGGCAAGTAGTATAGAGCACATAGGGACCACACTCATGGAGGTAAAAGAGTGATGGCCACTTTATAAATACACCTTTATAGGGAGCACTCATACGGACCATGTTAGTGATTAACAGTTAAGGACTGGGACCCAGGATGGAAGATCTGATTTTACTCTTGCGTCTAGTACCATGAGTAGATGTAACGAATGGGCATGGGGGACAGCATTCTGTGTCATGTGAACTAGGCATCTGGCCACGTGGTTGCTCATGTGGGATTTTATAAAAAAAACTAGAAGGCCACATAACAATATTGTTCTCTGGATAGACCGGTGGTTAAGTGATGTCCATACCGCGTCAAGTTGGACCTAGCTCATATGGAGCCATGGTCTTTCGTCATTTAAACCATGGTCACTTGATTTTAGGCGGTACACCCACCTCTGTTCCCAGATGTGCAGTTTTCTTTATAGAGTGGGACTGCCCGGTTATATTTTCTCTAGCACAACCCATCCTAGGTCTTTGACACAGTGTCCCTGCTCCAGATAGTGTTGTGTAAGTTTCGTGTTCCTTTTTTTGCATCTGATGGTACTGCGATGTTCATTGATTCTGACCTTTACTTTATGTAGTGTCATACCTACATATAGGACGTTGCGGGGGCACCGTATAAGGTAAACCACATTCTCTGTGTTACAGTTGGTCAGGTTTTTCAAGGACCAAGGTCTGTCCGTGTTGTTGTTGACCTCTTTGGTAGGGTGAGTGAATTGGCATGCTACACAGCCTCCACGGGGTAGTGGCCGACAGGTCTGTTCTGATCCCACAAAGTAGTTTGGGTCTGTACTGCGGTAGGTGTAACTTTGGAGTGCCCCAGGGCGTCTCGGATGCTTGAGATCCTTCGGAAGGCGAACATAGGTTTTGTCCATTGTTTTACCATTCCGTTGAGTATGCGCCAATGTTTGCGAATGATGTTTTGGACTCTGTTAGAAATCGAGGTGTATGTAGTGACGCACACTAGCTTTTCACTCTCTTGTTTCTCATTATGCTCAAGCAACGCCTCCAGATTATTGTTTTGGGCTCTTTTCCTGGCCCTCGTGACCATTTTCTTTGGGTAATGTCTTTGGTAATTCCCACATTTTAAGTCCTCCAGGCAGGGCTACAGCTGCTTCTTTGGTCCTGTCAGTAATTCCTCATTTTAAGGCCTCTAGACAGTGCTGCAGCTGCTTCTCTGGTCCTGTCAATAATTCCTCATTCTAAGTCCTTTAGACAGTGCTGCTAGCTGCTTCTCTGGTCTCATCAGTAATTTCTCTTTCTAAGTCCTCAGAAAGTGCTGCATGTGCGTATCTACTCCCAGTGGTAATTCCTCATTCTAAGTCCTCTAGGCAGTGCTGCTTGCTGCTTCACTGGTCCCATCAGTAACTCCTCCATTTTAAGTCCTTTAAACAGTGCTGCAGCTGTGTCTCTGGTCACAGTGGTAATTCCTCATTCTTAGTCCTCCAGGCAGTACCGCTAGCTGCTTCTCTTGTCTCACCGGTAGTTCCTCATGCTAAGTCATCTACACAGTGCTGCAGTTGCTTCTCTGGTCACGTCAGTGTTTCCCACATTTTAAGTCTTCTAGTCAGTACTGCAGCTGTGTCTCTGTTCTCAGTGGTAATTCCTCATTCTCTAGCCCCCAAGACAGTGCTGCAGCTGCGTCACTTGACATACATCCACTACACTCCCAACCAAAACATAGAGGTAAATCATGATCCCTTTAATGCATGACCTGATCAAACAGCTCTCCGCGTTCAACGTACAACCAACTATCGTGGATTCTGCAAAATCCTTGGGGATCACTCTCGACAACAACCTTATGATGCAAAAACACATCAGTAATGCCACAAAGAGAGCTAATTTCCAGATAAGCACCCTAAGGAAGCTGAAACCCTTCCTGCCACTCGAGGACCTCAAGTTGGCAGTACAAGCGCTAGTTCTCCCTTGTGTTGATTACGGAAGTGTCTCCCTGTGTGGACTACCAAAAGCTGCAACAGCGCCCTTAAGAGCGTCTATCAACGCCGCGGCAAGACTCATCACTGGCTCGAAAAGAACTGCACACATTACCCCGGACTTAAAATCCTTGAATTGGCTTCCATTTGAAGCTAGAATCCACCTAAAAGTGGCGTGCATGACTCATAAAGCCTTACACCACAACTCTCCCAGCTACCTCGCGTAGAAACTGATAATCTCTGGTGGTCTACGGACTTCCAGGAGTGCCGAAAACCTTTTACTGAAACCTCAAAGGTTCAACAAAAAGAAAACATATAATCGATCCTTCTGTGGGATGGCGCCCAAAATTTGGAACACTCTTCCCCCCGAAACCAGACGGAATGCCTCCTCCGCCGCTTTAAAAAAAGAAGTCAAAGCGCTTCTCATGGCAAAATTTACATGAGCACTTTCTCCTCAGAACTGAGTTCTCTAGTTCCGGTCATATTTGACAGCACCATGCTGTAATACCTCCTACTATATTTGATCTCATTATGGTTTTATATGATTGTTCACTGCATATTTCTATTTTGTTCTTCTTACAGCCAGTTGTTATGTAAAGCGCTCTGATATCCGCAAGGATCTTGTTTGCACTCTATAAAACTTTCTAACTAAATAAATAAATAAATAAATAAAAATATTGTCATTTAAGACGCCAATAGATCTAACTCTCACAAATGCCAGACCTATTGCATTGCCAATGCTTGTTTTAAGACTACGACGGCCGCAATGTCTGCACGTCACGCATGAGCCGCAACTCAAAGGGAAGAATATTAAGATAAAAGGCAAGAGCGATTTACCTACCTAATTCGCTTTGAACTAAAGAAACTATGATGTTTTGAACTACAGTATTTGTGAAGTGAAACATTGCATTGTATCCAATCAGGTATTGCACAATGCTTTTTACAATGGAGCAGTAGTTCCATCATTATAGTCAATGAACTCAACAATGATCTGCTATTAAACACCATAGCAACGATCTACTAGTCTACGGCATAGCTATTTCTCACTTGCATGTTACTAGTTATTCGCAATGGTTTTCTCTTTGTGTTGTATGGTAGAACACAAGCATTACTCAGCAGATAGCCTGTTCATGCCGGAGAGATCATGACTGAGTTGAAAGCAGCCATATCATCCACATAGCACAGATATAATGTCTGATTCTTATTTATAATTGTGTCCACTATTAATGATACCTCCAGGAGGTTGGTTTCCATGCCTTGACCTTGTTTGGTTAGGGGGGACGATGTTATTATCATTTGACCCTTCCAGCGTGTGATGTAAAGTGCTCTGACACACTACGCTGGAATGAGTAGTGCAGTAAAACAAATAAAATGCATGTGAGAGAGGGGCTATGGAGAGATGAGGAGCAATGTTGAAGGTATGTAGTAGGTAAATAGGTGGAGGAGGTGGAGTTTGAGGTGCCGATTCCGATCCGGGAAAAAAAATTTGCGTACGACTCGTATCTGTATATTTTCACGTACGAATCGTACAAGTACCGTATAAACTGCGATTCGTACGTGAAAAATACAGACGAATTGCGCCGGGAAAATGGTCCGAGAGGGAGCCGGAAATTTTTACGTCCGAATAGCGTCGGGAAAAGTGTACGATAGGGAGCCGGACATTTTTACGTGCAAATCGTAAAACAGAAGTCCGATCCGTACCGCCCGTCCGTCCGAATACACAACCACATGGAAAAGGCCCCGTACAGAGCGAACGCTGTAGCACACATGTACACGGGTAAACTTGTGCCCGGATACGAGTCGTACAGCCCCTCCCTCACCCGCATATGTCAGCACCGTACCCAGTATGTCAGCACCGTATCCCCCCTCCGCACCGTACCCCAGGACCGTACCCCAGCCCCCCACCTGTACGCGCCGCACCCCAGGCCCGTCTCCCAGACCCGTACCTGTATGCACCGTACCCCAACACCGTAGCACAGCCCGCACCTGTACGCGCCGCACCCCAGGCCCGTCTCCCAGCCCCGCACCTGTACGCACCGTACCCCAGCCCCCCACCTGTAAGCGCCGCACCCCAGGCCTGTCTCCCAGCCCCGTACCTGTACGCACTGTATCCCAACACCGTAGCACAGCCCCGCACCTGCACGCACTGTACCCCAACACCGTAGCACAGCCCCCCACCTGTACGCGCCGCACCCCAGGCTCGTACCCCAGCCCTGCACCTGTACGCACCGTACCCCAACACCGTAGCACAGCCCCGCACCTGTACGCACTGTACCCGAACACCGTAGCACAGCCCCGCACCAGTACGCACCGTACCCCAACACCGAAGCACAGCACCCCACTTGTACGCGCCGCACCCCAGGCTCGTACCCCAGCCCCGTACCTGTATGCACCGTACCCAAACACCGTACCCCTGCACCCTCACCCAGCATCGCGTATGTACGGACCTTACCTATGCGAAAAATACTCGTACAGAACCAGGACACTGTAAAACAGCACAAGGAGGGTCAATTTGACTCGCACAACACCACAAAACATGTCTACATGACAAAATACATCTCTATGACTGACCTGGCACATCCAAACAGGCAAACAGAGGCCCTAAATCACAACCACCTCTTATAACACACCCACCACAAATTCAAACCCAGCCACACCCACAAATGGACCAATAAAAAGGGCCCACACACACAACCCATGAGCCTTAGCAACAGACCCACTGCTGCTAGACCCCACAGACAAACAACTGCACCTTACTTACACCTTAACTACACCTTAACTTACACACCTTCACACAACCTCCTTCACAAACACCCCCTCTTCACATTCACACACACACCGTCACATTCACACCCACACACCCACAACCATCCACACCCACACCCCACACCATGCCCACAGACAAGAATCCAAAGTTCACAAGGGCGGAGCTGGACCTCCTTGTCAACGAAGTCATCAGAGTTGAGCTACAGCTGTTTGGAACATTGGTCAGACAGACCAGCATAGCCCAAAAAACAAGCCTGTGGCAGAGGATCGTCGATAAGGGGAATGCTGTTGCGCCCATCCGAAGGAACAGGCATGAATGCCAAACCAGGTGGTACGATCTGCGCAGGGCAGTCAAGAGGAAAATGAACGAGGAATACGCCCAGAGTAACATCACTGGAGGTGGGCTGCCCCGCAGACCCGTACATTACCATCCCTGGGAGGAGAAGGTGATGGCCATGCTTCCGCCGGTGGGAGTACACGGAGTCGAAGGAGTCGCAGAGCCTGGTGAGCACACAAACAACTCACGTAACATGGGGGGAATGGCATCCACACCACAAATACACCAAATGCACGCAACTTCGCCCAAGCCCTCACCGCACACAACCACACTCAAAAACCACGCTCATGCCACTAACGTCTCCATGCCCCATTCACAAATAAAGGCAATGCCATGTCCCAGGCCACACCAACCACAAACCCAAGACTGGATGTCCGGGATGCTGGGAGGGTGGGGCTCACACAACACATTGTGCAACTCAGAAGCAGACACCAATGCCCTCAGCCCATATGGCCTAGGTACATACCCATGCACTATGCCCAATGCACAGGGACTGGCAAAGTACTGACAAGGTAGCTGACACTTGGCCCTGCTGTATGCAGCACAAAGCCCTCCTGTGACCACTGTACACTCAAACACCAAATCCACAAGCTCAGATATCTAGCACAGGAACTCAAACTCACTGTCATGCCAGCATGCACCATGAGGGGACAGACACATCACCTGGGAGACCCAATGACAAATCACACTACACCCAACAGCAGGCCCGGTCACACCCCCCCCTCACACAAGCACACACCCCCAGGGCAGGCAACGGATTTACCCACTCTCACAATGGACATGTGAAACAACATGACCAATCCATCGCCAAATAAGCATCTGAGTCAAAATTCTACTTGTCAAACACTCAGGAGAACATACCAAGCTGTCCCCCGCAACATACCCATCCCCAAGTGTACATTGAGAGGAATGCTAGGCACATCCAACTACCTGGAGGAACTGTGACAACTTGTATATGTATGAAACATGGATGTGGCATGAAACAGCATTAACATTGTCTCTCTCTCACACACAGGGCAACGTCATCGACCTACCCCCAACAATGGGGGGGAACAATCACAGTCCCAGGCTCAGCGTGAAGATGATCCCACCGGCAGCGACGACTCTCACCACTCCGTGGATGACCCCGACCAACCTGGCCCCTCTGGTGCCCAAGCCCCTGCAGCACCTGAGTCAGGTACATCTGTGCCAACCACCACCCCCATTCCTGCCACATCCCAGGAGACACCCACGAGCCCTGCTCGCACTGAACAACACAGCCAGTCTGACCAGGAGAGACAAGGTTCTCCGGGCACCCAGGAGGAGGCAGACAACTCCGATCATGCCATCCCTCAGGGCAGGGCAGTATTTGACACGGATGTTGTCGTGGACCTGGGGGATGGTCCGTCTTACCTTGGAGTGGATGTATCTGGAGATCATGTGCATAATGCAGAGGGTGTTGCAGTCTGAGGTACAGATGCTGGTGATTACCATGGCAAATGTGAGCAAGCAATCCATGATGCACACCATCTTGTGTGCGTGGACACTAGGTGCTTGTGCGGGGCTTCTGCGGGTGGGACACAAGCAGTTGACCCAGCTGTAAGGGGACAATCCTCAGATGTTGACCTTAGTCCTGTACAAGTCCAGCCTCAGGTGGCTGCTGTTCTGCCATTCATCAATGTATCTCATGCAATCTTGAATATTGGAACTGGCAATGTCTGCGTCCTTGGTGGTGGGTGAGGAGCACGTGGTTGTCAATGGCATACGAGTTGATGATGAGGTTGTGTGCGCATGTGATGGTGGAGAGGGGGGTCGTGGACACATTGTAGATTGACACGCTGAGAGATGATACCTGTGCCATGTGCCTCACGACGACAGCATACTACATGCAGAAGCCTTGAGTCCCACTCCCATGGCCTTGCCGGGGTACAGAGCCGGTGGGGAGTAGGAGGAACATGACCTGGTGGGTGTGACAGGGCCTGGAAGGCATGGCAGTGCTGTGTAGGCAGTCGGAGTTGCACACTCATCATGCAAAGGTGTTGTGTGTGCGCTTAGTGTATGCCTGAGAGCAGGCGGGAGATGTGTGGATGGACATTGCTTGGAGGGTGGCTGCAACATCAGACTGTAGTGTGATGTGGGTCATGCAAGGACCTGAGGGTCGTGCAATGTGCACGTTGCATGTGCAGACGGTCCAGCCTTTGGCACCGCGTGGCCGCAACTGTGGCACAGACAAGCTGATGACAGCCAAATTAATGGGTTGAGGGAGGAAGGGAGGAGCATATTTGATGTGTGTGTGTTGCCAAATCAAGAAACTTCGTGTGCCCTAGCTGCAGTGGCTGCAACAGCAGGCGGCATGTCCTGGGAACTATGCCACAATTTCCACACAAAGACTAGGATGTCAGAAAGGACTACTGCAACAGGTGTATGTCAAGGAAGGAGTGACCGGTTTTCAATGGCACACCCAGAGACAAAGGATGCACAATCAACAAAGATGACTGACACCGGATCATGAAACTGAAGGCCGAGCTGCGCACAGGAAACACACCCCAGAAGGTGTTGACGGCCCCTTGTGGGGACCAACATACCAAAACACATACACAGCCATGGACTTCATGCACAATAGAGAATCAAATACATGAAGAACAGCATGCAGGTTGCTAATCTACACATAGACTCATATGCACAATCCTTGACAACCATGCAAGAGATGGCGCATGCACAGTGGCAAGAGACCTGCATTGACAGAGATGAGGCACCTTGGAGGCTGAGGAACACCTTTATTACTCAGGCTCACACCTATGGAAATGCATCAATACTAACAGACTCACAGGTCTTTTGGATTAACATGTGGGACCTACACTGGACACCCCCTTCGCACCACAGATGCTGTAAATCCATTGGAGTGGCACACAAGTGAAGGGGGTGAGCCAAACATCCCCTGCTGCACACGGAGAGGCTGCAATTCCCCATTGAGCCTCTTATGGGGATGTCCCGCAATATGTCCACCCGTAGCCTCCCGTATGTTTCCGAGGGAAGTTGTACACACATTGATGCCTTCATCAAAATCCACAATCCCATAACAGATGACTGTCACGAAGTGTGACTATCAATTCATGTGAGTCATGCTACATGTCATGTGCCCCATGGTGAGTCGACATGTATGCACAGTAACAAAACCTGCACAGGAGCAGTGCCCACACATTCCAAACAGCTACCACACCCAAAGTGCCTTGCTGCAATCCTTACCCAAAGGAGACTTTTCACCATGTCCGTGCATGTAACGCTGATTCAGCACACGTTGCAATACTCATGAGGAATAGCAAGAGCACAACGATGCCATGAGCAGACAGCATGTGCAACTACCTGGGGATGAGAGACACACAAGAAGTCAGGAAAAACATAGTCATCCGCATGCATGGTCATGTACTCTACATGACTAAGGTTGACACCATGCTAGTTGTCAATTGAGTGTGTCAGCTAAAATGTGTGGAATGACATCTGCACTCGAGTGACACATCAGAACACACCTCAAAGTCACTTAGCATACAGTCAGCTGGACACACACATTGCAACACATGCCACACAAGGCTCCAAGCGTGCACACTCAAACCCAGGGACTCACCATTATGAGAAGAAGTTGCGTATGAGCTGACTCCGGATGTCCTCCTCCTCCTCCTCCTCCTCCTCACTTGCCTCGTGACCAAGGCCGTCATCCTCCACGGGTGGATGTTCCTGCTCATCGGGATCCAGGATGAGTGGCACAGCTTTCTCCACTGCCATGTTGTGCAGCATGCAGCACACGAGGAATATTTTGCAGACCTTCACCGGTGCATATGGGAGGGCCTGTCTTGTGGAGGCAACGGAATCGGCTCTTCAGGAGGCCAAACGTCCTCTCAATCACTCGCCTGGTCTGCCCATGGGCGTTGTTGTAACGGTGATCTGCAGCTGTTCTCGGGTTGCGGAGAGGCGTCACCAGCCTTTGCATGTTGGGATAGCCAGAGTCCCCTACATGGAAACATCATGTAAAGAAGTGGGTCAGGAGATGCCGTCACATACAAAGATACCGCTAAATACTGGACAAACAGAGTCTACCCACCAACAAGACATGCTCGTTCGTTGTGCAGCTGCAGCATCATTTCTGGCACCCTGCTACGCCTCATGATGTAGGCATCATGTGCTGACCCTGGAAAACGTGCACAGACATGGGAAATCAGCATGTTAGCAAGACACACCACAAGGGCATTAATGGAGTGATAATGTTTACGGTTTCGATAGGCTACCTCCTGTGCCTTTGGTGGCACCAAAGCCACATGTGTCCCATCAATGGACCCAATTACATGGGGCATCCCTCCCAGGGTATAGAACTCACCCTTGATACCTGTCAACTGCACACGAGTTGGAAAATGGATGAATTCATCCAGGTGCTCCAACATGGCTTCTAAAACATCATGCAGGACACGGCTGAACATGGTCTGGGACATGCCACCCACATCAGCTATGGTGAATTGAAACGTACCGGTGGCAAAGAAATGTAGGGCTGACATCACCTTCATCTTGGGGGTCAGCGCAGTCAGATAACTGTGTCGCGGTTGGAGGTGTGGTGCCAGCCTGTTTGTCAGGTCCTCAATTAACTGTTGGGGGAATCTGTAGCGGCGTATGCAGTCACGTTCTCTCATGGCACCCAAGTCTGGCATTGGTCGGGGGAGAGGCGGTGCCCTGCAGAAATTTGGAAGGAATAACGAAGATTGAGTACATTACTACACCAAGGTCAATGAACTGAGCACATGTTCAACAGCTAATACACATATGCTACATACAGAGTCTGGTCTGTGCAATACATCCTGCACACGTATGCCAGCCAGGTGATACTCCTACCAAGAGCCAGCTACAAACGTGGATTGTCAAGGTCTACATGACATGCCATGAAAGTAGCTGTGGGCCAGTGTGAGTGAACAGCCAGACACATTACAGGAGTGACATACATCCACATATGTGCATTTGAAGGATGTTATCTCATACAGACAGCTGGCGGCAAGCACACATGTGTAGGGGTCGTATTCCCATGGTAGTGTTGCCGTAGGCGTACACCATAGAGATACGGCCAGTACACACGCGTGTACGGGCCGTATCTCTATGGCGTACACCTACGGCAACACTACCATAGGGATACGACCCCTACACACGCGTGTACGGGCCGGATCTCTATGGCGTACGCCTACGGCAACACTACCATAGGGATACGACCCCTACACACGCGTGTATGGCCCGTATCACTAGAGTAGTGTTGCCCTAGGGGTACGTATGAAACGCACCGTACCGGTGTGGGTATTTGAAAATCACAATGGGGACACATAAGGGACAAGTATTAGGGCCTAAATGCATGCTGGTTGTCATGGATACCCAGTTTCAAGATCAAATTTTTCCATCATGTGGCCTGGAAAAAGCAGTTGGCCAGCTTATACATTGTTGCAAAGTGGTTGTTGACTTGACATGATGCATCAAATTTAAAAAAATGCTAATGCTGTCACTGGTGTATGTTCAAAGGGATTGGAGGAAACGTAGGATGCAAATGAGTCTGACCAATCATTCGGTACTCCTGTAAAGGAAATAGCCCAGCAAGGCAGATATAAGTCAGCCAGAACCCATGAGAGGGCACTTGCCTGCACAACCTTTCATCGACACCACTGCTGCTGTTTGGCTTCCCCTGGCACCATGTCAAGGACTGTGGAGAGGGCCCAGCCTTTCACCCAGGAGGAGAATGAGGCGTTGCTGGACGTCATCCTCCCACAGTTCCCCAGCCTGTATGGTAGACCAGGGCAGCAGGTGAGTGCTGACTCCGCTCCCTTTGACTGTGCCCCTTCTTTTTATGACTGGCACTTCTGGCATTGTGTCCAGGTGTGAGAGACATGCAATGTTGTTTAGAGTGGGTCCCAGGGGGGGGAATGGCTTAGGTCTGTCATGCAGAGCATGATGTGGTTCATGTGTGTACTCCTCACTTGCATTGTGCTTACTGTGACATTCACTGCATGGTGCATGGCACATTCTGCATGGCTAATCCTCTTGGCCATTCTTGTTCTATAATCCTGAGGTGATTCAGTGTTCCCCCCGGTGTGACAGGTGACTGTACCCACAGATGTGTGTGAGTTGAGTGGAGCTGTGGTGAGAGTGACCAAATGATGTGTACGCCCCCTGGACATTGATGTGTGTGAATGTTCCTTGTCATGTGGGTGAGTGTCTATGTGGAGTGTTGCACCACAGCTGCATGGAGGAGGCAACTGCTCAAGCCATCTGATGTAAGTAGTAAGCCGTGCTGTGTGTCTGACTAGCTGGGCTAGCCCCACGCCTGTGACACCCCCATGCAAGTGGCACATGTGCAGAGTGAGGTTTGTATCCGCTGTTGCCACTGGTAGGTGATTTTTCTGTGCCTGTGTGTGTCTGTGTACTCTGCTGAGGTTGGGTCAGTGGCCTGGGGCATGTGACTGCTTGGAGGTGCTGTCCATCAGCCTTGTGTTGCTTGTGATGTACAGTGTGTGCCATGATCACGGAGTGTGTTGCACCCCTCATGCCACCTGTGTACTTTCCATGCCATGTAGTGCATTGGGGCTTACACAGAGGCAAAATTCCCTATGACGAAGGTGCTATGAGTTTGCAGCATGCTATGCCCTGTTCAACAAATCAAAGATGTTCTAATGTGTGTCTCTGTGACATGGAGCAGGTGTAGTGATCTATTCTCACTTTGTCATCCTCACAGGTAACCGCCTACGAGAAGGGGAAGATATGGAAGCGGGCCGTCAAGGCCGTGATCTCCGTGGAGGGTCGCAGTCGGCGCCTGGCCCAGGTGAGGAAACGCTGGCAGGACATCCGGTGCTGGACCAGGAGGATCGCCCGGGTCCTGCTGGGGGACTCACCAGCACGAAAACATGGCGGGCGCCGGCGCCTGACCCACCAAATGAAGCGTGTCCTGGCGGTGGTCTTCCCTAACATGGATAGGCGGTTACAGGAGAAGCAGCAGCAGCAAGGGGGTAGGTACATGTGTGTCTGTTGTGTGTCACAAGTTTTTGGAAGTGCTCAGTTGCATGGATACACTGCCAGGGTTCATATGTGCAGTGCATCTCCTGTTCCCCCTAGTCAACCGCTGCTGTTCTTCCTTCCTTCCCCTCCTTGACATGTGTTCCCTGGTCTGTGTTTAATCACTATTGCACATGGTCATCTAGGCTGCAAGTTCATCACGGTGCACAATGCTTTCTGCATCATGTGTGGGGGTGGTCTGTGACATGTGTTGGTACCTTGCCTGTGCCCTGTCCTGTCCACTCATTTGGGGGTCCATAATTGTTGGCACTGTCCTGAGGCTCCACATAGGAGTGTGAGGTTTTAAATACACACCCTTGCAGCATGCATGACCAATGTAGTGGCCTCAGACATGATGTGCATGAGTGGGAGATATGCATAGGGCCGGGACGGTTGCTCCAGTTACAGTCAGATCATTCCAGGATCATGGAGCTGTGTGCCCACTACTGTCCCATGAGACACATTATCCTAGGAATCATGTGTGGCATCACACACTGTGGCCAGTCTCTGTGTGTTCAGAATAGTTTAGCCTCTGTGGCATTGTTCCCTGCCCAATTTGTATTAACGTAAAGTGTGCTACATGTGTCCACTGTACAGGGTGACCCCATTAGGCTTGTGCATACTCACACTGGGCAGTGCCTGTGTGTCTATGTACAACTATCAGTTGATGGTTGTTTGTCACAGATATATGTGTGGTCTGCCTCAAGAGGTGATGTTGAGTACATTTAGGAGTTCTTGATTCCCCTTTTAGTAAACACAGATTGAGAGGTGTAACTACTTGCTCTGTCTCAATCACATTGTCTCATGTATGGGGGTTTGTGCAGGAAAGGCATACATGTCAAAACATTATGTCTCCTTGCCAGGTCTGACCTGTGTGTGCTAATTGTCTGGACTGACACTCAACGTGCAGTGACCCAGACATGTTGTGCAGGGTGTCATGTTTGTGCTTTGCAGCATGTGTAAAAAGTTACAATACATGTTTCGAGCTCATCCATTATTGGCACCGGTGTGTGCTCCCGATGCTCTGTGGTTTGGTCTGTGTGTGCTGACATCTTTGTGGACATTCTTCGTTCCTATCAGGGTGTCTCCTCAGTGCAGGTGCTCCTTATTCCAACACTATTTCAGGGCCATTGGCTAATGCATTGTCCTGTGTCTGGACATGTGTGCCAATCCACATGACAGGTAGTGGGTCAGATGTGTTGCCAACTATTTCATCATGGTACAGATGGCCATGTGACAGGTGGCATGTTTTAAGTTGTCATTCAAGAAGTCTTGTACCTTGGCACTCACTACACTTGTCAACATGTCCCAATAGTTTCGATGGTTCACTTTGATTATTGTAAAGGGCAATAATGTGCCTGCATGACAGATGTCTCCCAAGGAAGTGCACAAGAATCCACCTTTACACTTTGGGGGAACACGCTGGCACATTTCACACACAGGCACAGTTCTGTCCAAATTTTGTCCTGGAATTATACATGTCTATGTTCCCACAGTGTGTTTGCATTAGGGTTAGTCCTTGGTTGTTGCTGATGCCAACTTACCGGTGTCCAGTCATCCGGACCACCGTGGTGCCATGTATATGTACTTCCTGATACCACATTTCTTCTTAACAATGGCTTCTTGGCATTAGGCTGGCAGCTCATACAATGACTGCGTAAATGTAGTTTTGTGTGCACCTACTTGTGTGACTTCTGATATTCATGCATATGTGTGTTCTGTTCCACAAGTGGAACATTCACATTCCAAACTTGTCAATTGTGTGAAGTTTTGTGATTCCCAATGAATCAGAATGTAATTCTTTGGATTTTCTAAAGTACTCACAGGTCTAAGAGTGTGGGTGCACCTTCAGCATTGGCGTATGTAATTTGGCATTGGGTGCACCAATACTGTTTCGTTCACAGTGAGCAAGGGGTGGCATGCCTTCATAGTCTGGCTGTGCTCCACTGTTCCCAGACACTAGCTTCTCTGTATAATTTGATCTCCAGTTATTTGCTGTTGTGTCCTGTTTTTCATTATTTAAGGTGGCATGGTGGGTGAACCAACTGGGGAGTGCAGGGCTTACATATGTGCGGAGTCATCTAGATGTTACTCATGATGCATTTCCTGACATGCACTGTGACCTATTATGTTTGAACTAATGTGTCAGATGTACACAGGTGACTGATTATTTCCTGTCTCTTCACCTTGCCCACAGCATCATCGGAGGACACCGAGGGAGACACCTGCAAGGACGTGGAGGAGGGATCCAGCACCAGTGCCACCACTCCTGGCGAGTCGGCAGCATCACGTGGCACGGAGGGCGAGGGGAGTGCGGCGGAGGACCTGGGTAGTACCAACACAGACTACGACGCTGACGGGTCCGAGGCTGAACTCCCTGAGGGGGCGGAGGCTGCTCCAACAGCTGGCAGCAGCACTACAACTGTCACCGCCCCCTCCATTCCCATCACCGCCCTCCCAGTTGCTCTGGTCCCTTCTGTCCGTGTACGGCAACAACGTGTCTCCTTTGTGCCAGGCACCGCACCCCCTGCCCCTGTCTCCCCTGCTGCCCTCACTTCCGAGTCTGTGGACATTCAGCAGCAGTTGCAGGTTGGGCAGACATTGATCCTGACTGTCCTCCATGGCCACACCACACTGCTGACACAGATGGTGTCGTACATGGAGGGCATGTCATCAGTGATGTCTGACCAACGGATGTTGCTGAGGTCCATGGACTTGTCACTGACGGCAGTAGTGGGTCTCCTGCAACGCTTGGTCCCCCCACCTACCCCTGCACCATCCACACTTCCCACTCCCATGCCTGTCCCAAGCACACACACACATTCCCAGGCAGGCACCACACCAGACACAACCAGCACACCAACAGGGAAGGGCAAGTGCACACCTCCAGTCACGCACACTCAGGGGGTAGAAGGCACACCCACTGGGTCTAGGGCACACAGGCAGACACGCAGCCACAGTCGGAGTCCGCATGCCTAACTCCCCAGTCCCTCCAATGTCACTCCCCTCGGCTCCCCTGCCCCACAGTCTGAGAAGGAGGCCTACTTGGCTGTGCTGGGCCTCGGCCCCACAGCTTCACCATAGCGCAAACGGGCAAGGCACTCCACGGGTAGGGGAGTTGAGTTCCCCCCCATCCACCAACTCCCCCAGTAGCGCTGCAACCCATCCCTCCACCCCCCCTCCTTGGGGCCTGTAATTCATTCGGGTGCAGGGGAGATGCTGGCAGACCTTGCGAACGTGTGCAGCACCATACTAACCTCCACCTTTGCCGCTGCCCCACCCCCTGTGGTGGAGTCGTCCGTCCCTGCACCCACAACACCTACCCTTCCCCCTCCTGTCCCTGCGGTGCCTGGTCCTTCCCCACATGATGCCCCCACCCCAGTCGATGAACCAGAGGTTTCGAATGTGCAGGCAAGCTAGGGGAAATGCATGGACATGTGTCCCCCCCAGGACATCGCATCTGGACTGGCCTATGGCCTTTGTACATAATGTCCTTTCATAATTTTTTTTTACTGCTGAATAAAGCATTTTGTTTTCCCTTTGAACGCGATTGCTTTTCAGGTATTGATGTTGGTGCTGATGCTCCATGAGTTGAGGTGGTGATCATGTGTTAGGTGTCTGGGAAATGTTGTAGTATGGTGCTCATGGGGTGGACCCTGGTATCTGAGTGCCATCACAAGGTCTCTGCAAAGATTCTTTGCTTGTGTATGCTCTTTGTGATTGGAGACATTGTCCCAAGGAGTATTCCTTCCTCTGTGGCACCTGACATCTTCCCTGCAGGGAGTTGCACAATTGTTGTGCTGACCTGTGTCTACATTTCCTTGGTGGCAGACGGATCACTTCAACTAGGCCCATGCCTGCTCAGCAATGTCTCCGGCTGCATCGTCTGTGCCATCCTTGGTAGTCACTGTACTTGTGTATAGAGTATGTTGCCATGCCTCCATGTGGAAATTGTCACTTTTCCGCACTATGCATGTGTGTACTCCCAGCTTAGCACACAATTGGTACTTGTTCTGCAGGGTATTTGGTCACCTGACTGACAATTGTGGTCATTGTATCTGTGGGAAGTCCACGCTATTCCTTCCATGGGAGACAACTACTTGGTGGCTGTGCCAGCACCTGTACATTCCTATCAGTCTTGGAATGTGCGTGACAGTGTGTATTCCCTTTGGCTCTCTTAGTTTAGTAGGCTTTCACATAACTATGCAGTCTTGTGACATGTTCTCAGTGTGTGTATTGTGCTGCATCCACCAGGGGTGGGTATGCATGTGTCATTTGTCCTCACACCAACATGTGGTGTGTCATGCCGTGGGGGAAAGACGTCCATCCTCATGGGAGTGGGACAGTGCTGTCAGTGATGTGTTGAAATGGCACTCTCAACATTTTCACACATTGGGGATGCGTTAATGAACCCATGGAGGTGTGGTCATCTGAGGATGATGCACCCACCACTCATATGTCAGGACTATGCTGGGAATCCTCTGCACCCACCCCCATGTCTCTGTCCACTGCTGGGAGTCCTCTGCACCCACCCCCATGTTTCTGTCCACTGCTGGGAGTGATTGGCACCCACCCCTCACATGTCTCTGTCCACTGCTGGGAGTGATAGGCATCCACCCCTCACATGTCTCTGTCCACTACTGGGTGTTCCTCTGCACCCACCCCTCATGTGTCTGGGCACTGCTGGGAGTGATAGGCACCCACCCCTCACATGTCTCTGTCCACTACTGGGAGTGATAGGCACCCACCCCTCACATGTCTCTGTCCACTGCTGGGAGTCCTGGGCACCCACCCCTCATATGTCTGGGCACTGCTGTGAGTGATTGGCACCCACCCCTCACATGTCTCATTCCACCACTGGGAGTGATAGGCACACACCCCTCATATGTCTGGGCACTGCTGGGAGTGATAGGCACCCACCCCTCACATTTCTCTGTCCACTACTGGGTGTTCCTCTGCTCCCACCCTTCATATATCTGGGCACTGCTGGGTGTGATAGGCACCCACCCCTCACATGTCTCTGTCCACTACTGGGTGTTCCTCTGCACCCACCCCTCATGTGTCTGGGCACTGCTGGGAGTGATTGGCACCCACCCCTCACATGTCTCTGTCCACTGCTGGGAGGGATAGGCACCCACCCCTCACATGTCTCTGTCCACTGCTGGGAGTCCTGGGCACCCACCCCTCATATGTCTGGGCACTGCTGGGAGTGATTGGCACCCACTCCTCACATGTCTCTGTCCACTGCTGGGAGTCCTGGGCACCCACCCCTCATATGTCTGGGCACTGCTGGGAGTGATTGGCACCCACCCCTCACATGTCTCTGTCCACTACTGGGAGTGATAGGCACCCACCCCTCACATGTCTCTGTCCACTGCTGGGAGTCCTGGGCACCCACCCGTCATATGTCTGGGCACTGCTGGGAGTGATTGGCACCCACCCCTCACATGTCTCTGTCCACCGCTGGGAGTCCTAGACACCCACCCCTCATATGTCTGGGCACTGCTGGGAGTGATTGGCACCCACCCCACACATGTCTCTGTCCACTACTGGGAGTGATAGGCACCCACCCCTCACATGTATCTGTCCACTGCTGGGAGTGATTGGCACCCACCCCTCACATGTCTCTGTCCACTGCTGGGAGTGATAGGCACCCACCCCTCACATGTCTCTGTCCACTGCTGGGAGTGATAGGCACCCACCCCTCACATGTCTCTGTCCACTGCTGGGAGTCCTGGGCACCCACCCCTCATATGTCTGGGCACTGCTGGGAGTGATTGGCACCCACCCCTCACATGTCTCTGTCCACTACTGGGAGTGATAGGCACCCACCCCTCACATGTCTCTGTCCACTGCTGGGAGTGATAGGCACCCACCCCTCACATGTCTCTGTCCACTGCTGGGAGTGATAGGCACCCACCCCTCACATGTCTCTATCCACTGCTGGGAGTCCTGGGCACCCACCCCTCATATGTCTGGGCACTGCTGGGAGTGATTGGCACCCACCCCTCACATGTCTCTGTCCACTGCGGGGAGTCCTGGGCACCCACCCCTCATATGTCTGGGCACTGCTGGGAGTGATTGGCACCCACCCCTCACATGTCTCTGTCCACTACTGGGAGTGATAGGCACCCAACCCTCACATGCATCTGTCCACTGCTGGGAGTGATTGGCACCCACCCCTCACATGTCTCTGTCCACTGCTGGGAGTGATAGGCACCCACCCCTCACATGTCTCTGTCCACTGCTGGGAGTGTTAGGCACCCACCCCTCACATGTCTCTGTCCACTGCTGGGAGTCCTGGGCACCCACCCTTCATATGGCTGGACACTGCTGGGAGTGATTGGCACCCACCCCTCACATGTCTCTGTCCACTACTGGGAGTGATAGGCACCCACCCCTCACATGTCTCTGTCCACTGCTGGGAGTGATAGGCACCCACCCCTCACATGTCTCTGTCCACTGCTGGGAGTCCTGGGCACCCACCCCTCATATGTCTGGGCACTGCTGGGAGTGATTGGCACCCACCCCTCACATGTCTCTGTCCACTACTGGGAGTGATAGGCACCCACCCCTCACATGTCTCTGTCCACTACTGGAAGTGATAGGCACCCACCCCTCACATGTCTCTGTCCACTACTGGGTGTTCCTCTGCACCCACCCCTCATGTGTCTGGGTACTGCTGGGAGTGATAGGCACCCACCCCTCACATGTCTCTGTCCACTACTGGGTGTTCCTCTGCACCCACCCCTCATATGTCTGGGCACTGCTGGGAGTGATTGGCACCCACCCCTCACATGTCTCTGTCCACTGCTGGGAGTCCTCTGCAGCCACCCAGACACCCACCCACCCACCCACCCGCCCCCTTGGTGCAGTACACTGCTGTCCTGTGCATACACACACACCAATATACTGCTTATATGCTGCACCAGGCCCTAAGCCAACATTCGTGGCGTGTGTACGCCTTGCATCCATTCTGTACTAGTGCCGTAGGGGTACGGGTGGGACGGACCTTACACCCACATTCATGGTGGTACGGACCGTACCCACGCCCCCAGAGCATGGGTACGGCCCGTACCACCATTGGAGTGTTGATGTAGGGGTACACGCCGTACCCACGCCCTCAGAGCGTGGGTACGGCCCGTATCGCCATTGGAGTGTTGATGTAGGGGTACGCGCCGTACCCACGCCCTCAGAGCGTGGGTACGGCCCGTACCACCATTGGAGTGTTGATATAGGGGTACGCGCCGTACCTACGCCCACAGAGTATAGGTACGGCCCGTACCACCATTATCTTGCTGATGGGTACGCGTCCACGTCCACTTCCGTTGCGCGTACCCCTATGTCACCACTCCAATGGTGGTACGGGCCGTACCCACACTCTGGGGGCGTGGGTACGACGCGTACCTCTACATCAACACTCCAATGGTGGTAGGGGCCGTACCCACGCTCTGAGGGCGTGGGTACGGCGCGTACCCCTACATCAACACTCCAATGGTGGTACGGGCCATACCCATGCTCTGAGGGCGTGGGTACGGCACGTACCCCTACATCAACACTCCAATGGTGGTACGGGCCGTACCCATGCTCTGAGGGCGTGGGTACGGCACGTACCCCTACATCAACACTCCAATGGTGGTACGGGCTGTACCCACGCTCTGAAGGTGTGGGTACGGCGCGTACCCCTACATCAACAATCCAATGGTGGTACGGGCCGTACCCACGCTCTGGGGGCGTGGGTACAGTCCGTACCACCATTGTCGTGGTGACGGGTGCGCGTCCACGTCCACTTCCGTTGTGACGGTACGTAGGGGTTGGTGGACACGCCCCCCCGAAGTGACCAGACCCTGGAGGTCAGGTATGTACAGGACATATTAACATTTTTACTTGGGTGGGGGTTATGTTTGCTGCCCCTGCCCCCCCCCCCTTTGCCCCTGGGTGTTGTTCTGACCTTCTGCGGCATCTGCGTCGGTTTCTGTGCACCAGGTCGTAGGCTAGGAGGGCCGGGATGACACGTAGGATGGGGTCCATGGCTGTCCATCGCGTACCGGTGCTCCTTCTTCGCGTCGTCCTCAATTTCCCGGGAGTTTTTGGCTGCCGTAAAAAATGAGCGCTGCGGAGTGACGTGGGCACGGATCGTACTTGCTGGTCCGCAAAACGCTGCCTGACTCCGTCCGGACGTCACGTACGCGATGTTCCGGATCAGATTTGTGGGTATTTTTTTGCCGGTCGGTATTTTGTACGACTCGTACGGAAATGGTATTTCTGTACGAATCGTACTTGCGGGTTTGTAAGGTGGTTTTCCCAGGTACGAGTCGGACGGAGAATACGCTCCGTACGACCATTCGTACCCGGGTTTTACAGGATCGGAATCGGCACCTGAGAGGGATGACAAAAAAGAATGTCGCACCTGGTGCCACCAGCGCTAAAGCCGACCCTGAGTGACAAAACTGGTTCTAAGCCAGTTTGGGTTCAGGCAGTACAAAGTACATTTTAACAGATTGTTTTTTCCACTAAAAGTATCAAAAATCTGATTTCAACATTAAATCAGCCTTTGAAAACTGAGTAAAAAATATCTTACATTCATTTTGATCATACTGAGCAAGCGGCTATGAATTAATGATTTTAATTATACTCAGGCTTGTTTCTGGAGAATGTTTGCTAGACCTAAACAGTGAATACAGCTTTTGGGGCTATTTCAAATAGGTATGAGCTTGCGAGGCATGCTTTAGGGATTGTGTATTAATATATAAAAATAGGTTTAGTTATATAATTGCAAAGTCACCTTTCCTTTCTATGCGTCAATGCAGTGCTTTTAAATTGCAGACTAGCTAAATCACAGTAGTTCTGCTCACAGCCACACATTTTGTCATATATGTATTTGGAACAAATACAGACCGCTGCTCACATATGACATTTAACTTCCATGCATTTAGTTAATTTTCCGTACCATCTGCCATGGCTTTTCAGGAAACTTCAGACGACCAGTTAGATTAAACCAATACTGTTATAGGCCAATAGCACATTCACCGTGACATACAACAGCAGTGTCACAGTGCACAGAGTTCTAATACCAGCAACAATAGGTTCCAGAAAACAAAACAAAAACATTCAGAGATGACCTTGCAGAAAATGTGTATTTCCTCCACATTTTTACAACTATCCCCATTATACGCATTGCTGTCTTGTAAAAATAATGTAATGATCATCATTTGCAGTAGCATGCTCATGTCCATTGAGATTATGAGATCCACATTATTATGATTACATGGTGCCAGGCCATTAATTATTTTGCACACCCTACCACCTCAGTTTGGACTAAGCTTTATGCAAATCAGTCTTGACCCTGCTCCAATGGGAACAGTCAACCCTGAACTGCCAAGCCAGATCCTCCTCGACTTATTGTCAGTGGCTAAATAAAATTAAAGAATTCCACCCATCATTTTGTTGTTGCAACTCTCAAAAAGTGCTATTTTTAAAAACACCAAACATGCCTGCTCCCAATTGAAAGATATCACCTATTAAATGTCATAAGTTACCCCAATGTTATCATATGGGCAAGGCAGGCCTTGCAGATTTGAAAATGCCTTTATCTACGTTGTCTTGCCTTGTTCTCCATTTGCTCTCCAGGTGATTGCAGTGGCATTTCATCAGTCTGAGTTCCTCTGTGTACCAGCTGGCCTATGGTCAGGTCCTTGCTGTTGGGTTGTGCTTGAGGGAAGATGGGGTGTCAGCACATGCAGTGATCTGCCTGTTGATGATTTTGATGGCTTTCAGCAAGTCACTGGTGCCCTTGGGCCAGTGCTTGGAGAGGGCGAAAGCCCACTCCTCTTACGAGATGCTTTTCCAGCTGCGGTGAGTGGTTCCGGTTATTGCACGGGCTGGATATACTGAAACTAATGAGAGCGCAGTCTGTCTAGGTCTTAGTTGCATGCTTGTTATAATATCCACATTTGTAAAGCGCGAACAATCACCCGTAAGGGTCTCTAGGCGCTGGGGGCCATCGGGAAGAT